>NW_026732989.1:0-92217 GCF_028476545.2 Physella acuta | reverse complement strand
GGGGGGGGGGGGGGGGGGGGGGGGGGATTAACCAACTCATAGTGAACAGCTTCAGTTTTTAGATGACTGTTCTAAAGATACATATACAATTATACATATATGCTGATTCAGAAATAGATTTAAATAAGTAACAGTTGTATTATGACAGTAAAAAATTTTTTTACAGAGAGGTCCATAGATCTATATAACTATATAGATCTAGCTAAAGTACTTTATTATAGTATAGTATAAGCCAATTAATATATGGGCCTATTGGAAATTTTTAATGATTTTTTTTTCAAATCTAGGCTATTATTAGGCATTAAGCCTATTGATGCAATTATTTCAAATCAGTGGTGTAACCAGGAATTGGTCATGGGAGGGGTTCAAATATTTTTACAAATGTACAAAGTCATATATATATATATATATATATATATATATATATATATATATATATATATATATATATATATATATATATATATATATATATATATATATATATATATATATATATATACTAATATATACTGAATATAGGGGTGTGAGTCCATGGGAGGGGTTATAACCCCCCTAACCCCCTTGCCTACGCCACTGTTTCAAATTGTATGTCACATTGGATTTGGCTGTTAGTAAAGTGAAAAAGCATTAGAAATCAAGTCAAATAAAATATTAAAATAAAAATATTAAAATGATATTACCCGCTTGTAAAATGTAAGGGGAGATAACACAGGATTATCAAACATTAACTACTCTACTAGATCTATTTTTTAACGAATAACGATCACTCTTGCCTTAAGTAAGTGAGCTGCTGGTTTTACACTTGTGAACCGACCATCTAGGAATTATTATAATTATTAAAATTATTACCTGATCCAGATGTCGATTCGGTAAAATCACGATATAGCGTCGGTTATTATTCCGAAACTGTACAGCAGTGTAGATATTGGTATTTAAGTAGACCAGTAAAGGGTGTAATGTTATTACTTACATTATTTAACTCTATATTCTACCTAGTGAAACTAAATACCGAAACATACAAAAATCTTTTAACAGACCGAAATATTCTTCAATCTTTTGCTAGACTAATCATCTCTATTATCTAGAATCTAGACCTCGTTCTCTCTCTAGATCCATTAATCTTTTGCTTGTATGAATTACACATTAATAAACATAGATTATATATATATATATATATATATATATATATTCTCACATATATAGGCCTATATATATATATATATATATATATATATATATATATATATATATATATATATATATATATATATATATATATATATATATATATATATATATATATATATATATATATGTGTGAGCGGGTGAATGGATTATTTTGTATTATTTTATTTGGTGCGAATCTGAGTGCATGGTGGTCCAATGGGGAACGGCCACGGGGTCCCCTTCCGCTCGAAGCGGTCAGTATAAATTGACCGCTTGGACGATTTTCTTCCTTTTTGACCCGCGGCGAGATGTAGGTCGGGTCAGGTTTCTGTGTGGGCGCGTGGCGCACCTCACGCGTGGAGTGAGGTTGCTTGGGCAACTTGGCTGGGTGTTTTGTTATATATGAATTGTTTTGTTTGGTGTAAAAAGTTTGTTGTGTACGTATTTTCTACGTAATGTATTGTACGTAACGTATTGTACGTAGTGGTTTTACGTAGTGTTTTGTTTGGTGTGGACTTTTGGATGTCGAGAATGGATGAAGGGAGGTTTCTGTGTGTCAGGGCCTGGACCATCCTAGACATCATAAGTCGGCGCAACACCAGCAAATGGTAGAACGTAATGTTTTGTTGTATATAAACTGTTTTGTTTGGTTTTGTTTTGTCTGTTTTGTGTCAGTAATTTTTATCCATTCTTTTTTGTGATTTTGATTGGTTCCAGGAAATAAATTTTATATTATTGTTAAAGATTTTTTTTGTTTTTATTTAGACTAAGGTTAGGTTATTAACCAGTCTGGGTTTATCCAGGCTTGCACTGACCGGACAGTAGAAAGTTAGATAAGCCTAGAAGGGAAGATTTTAAGGTATCCCCCCCTAGCAGGGCTTACATATATATATATATATATATATATATATATATATATATATATATATATATATATATATATATATATATATATATATATATATACATTAATGCATAACATATTCAAAGTTATATGTACATATTGACATATATCTGTGGTTGCGATGAGATGGTGTACGAGGAGTGGCGTGTATTTGGTGAGTGGGGCGGGTGATTTGGGTTTAGGATCTGGTGTCGTGTACGGGTTGTGAATGTGATGCGGTGTTTTAGGGGTCAGCCATAAATAACGTCACGTTTTTTTGACGATTTTTACCTTCTCCCTCCCATTCGTCACACATAATCACAGAAGGTCAGATCACAATACAGCCTACAACGCCTTTAAAAGTAGCAGCTTTATTTCTTTCTAAAATATGTATTTAGCTCGGTCAACAGAATATATTAATCAATTTCTAATAAAATCTACAAAAACAGCTTTCTAAAACACGCATTAACGGCCAGAATTCAGCTTCTAACTTTACTTTTTTTTAAACGCAACAGTGTGACGTCACACATTGTCACAGTTAAAATTCCAAAAATCCCTTCCATATCGACCCTCACCTGGATTCCACCAGGTAAAGGGACAAGAGGCAGACCGAGGAAGACCTGGAGACGTGACCTGGAAGAACACCAAGAAGATTGGATACACCTGGGGACAGTTGGAGAGGCTAGCCCAGGACAGAGATGCCTGGAAAGCTGTTGTCAGCAGCCTGTGTCCCAGAAGGTGCGACAGGCAAACCTAACCTTCCCTACAGGAGTGTGATGTCATTTATGGAGGACCCCTAATAAACTCTTCATTTATTCTCCCCATAATTATTTTTATGATTCATTAATTTATTTTACAAGAATTTAAAAAATGACATTGTGTGATTATGCCGTTTTTTCTATTGCTCCTAAAAGTACATTCTAAAATTTCACACTGGGGGGAGGGGGGGGGTTAGGTGGACGAAATTTATTAGATCGAAAGTATCATATTGTTTGGTTTATATTAACTGTTGAGGGATTTCCCGTAACCAACTGCCTGAATACCGAAGAAAGTCTACCGCCCCTCCCCCCCCCCCCCCCCCCGAACGAGATGGAATTTATATAGTAAACATATACTTTTACTAGTGTCCGCCCCCCCCCCCGGTAAATGTAGACCGCCCCCCCCCCCCCCCACCTACCCTAAAATATCAAGTGCCCTCCCCCCCCCCCCTCCCGGCGAAAAAAGTCTGGAAGAAACACTGTTTCACTGTCACTTGCGTGTTTCTACGTGGAACCATGACGCATAATAGAGGCACCATGAAACAATTGAGGTTACTATTCAGGTCAGCAGTGCGGCAGTTAAAGGGTCTTAGGGGGGAGAAGCACCAGAACACTCCACTCCCCCAATGAGATCACTAAGTTAAAGTTGTCTGATGTTGTTACAGCTATTAACGACGATGCGATCGTGCCGTTTATGTCCGTAATTTTAAAATTGTGCATGTCATATAAACAAAGAACAATCTAACCCCCCGAAGAGATGCCTGGAAGAAACTCTGCAGTGAAATTAGGGAAAACAACACTTGGGCGCAACGATGCAGAAATATAGGCCCACAGGGTCTATACACAATGCAAAACAAAAAATTTCAAGAAAGTAATATTCACAATTTTAAATGGGGATGGTGGAGGGGTGGGGGGTGGGGGTTCTCCAGGCGAAACGGCTTCATTGGGAACCATTCATCAATACTCTTTAGAGCTTAGCCAACTCATAAATAATACAAATTTAATCAACTCTTGTTCGGCAGGCCTTATTTTTATATTAGTTTATCTAGCATAAGAAATAGTAGCATGTTTTAAATTTAAGGGACATCTAGCTGTCACTTCCATTAATGAGTCGGTTGTATGCTGTTACAACTCAGTGTGTGAGGAGAGAGATCCACGTTGTACATTTATCTCCAGTATGCTTGTAGGCTAGGTAATCAAAACAAAACGCCGTTTATCCTTGTAAAATAATGTAGACTCAATCATAAATTGGAACTACTGTGCTCGCTCTTAATTTTCGGTTAAGAGCTCGATTTATTTATGAATTGCTTTTGGTTCATGAAAAAGATTTTCATTCAGGCATTTTAAAGAAGTTGTAGTTGAGAGGCACTTCATGTGGTTGGTGGGTTAGGGGTCATCCATAAATGACGTCACGCTTTTATTGACGATTTTTACCCCCCCCCCCCTCCCCTCCGTCACACGTCGTCACAAAAAGTCAGACCCCCCCCCCCTAAAATGACGTCACACCTCAACCTACACCCCCCCCCCCCCCTCAAAATTGCAGTTGAATTTTTTTTAAACATTGATATTTTTCTAAAATCTTGTCTAAACTATTACAATTTATTAAAACAGTTATCTAAAACGCGAAATTCGTTTTATAACATTGCTTTTTTATAATGCAAAAGTGTGACGTCGCAACATCTGAACCCCCACTCCCCCTCATCACACATCGTCACAAAATTACGGACCCCCTCCCCCCTACGAGTGTGACGTCATTTATGGATGACCCCTTAGACAAAATGGTTACGTCTATGCCAATAGTGGTCATACGATTTATTTTTCTGGAGCCACTATGTCAGGAATCATTCTGCCGGGGGCCAATGTGTTGTTAGCCAATAAGTCGCGAGTGAATATGACGGCAGCCCGTTTGACGGGAGCTTATATGTCGGAGCCCCGTTTGTCGGGCCTATTTTTGACTGGGACTTTTTTCAGGGTCGTTTTGACAGGGCTATTTTATCGGGACCGTTATGTTACAGTCTGTTTTGACGGTGCACCATTTTTAGACCTATATAAATTTTTTTTCTATTTTGTTAGGGGTGGGGGAGGAGGTGGGTTTAGCGTATGACAAATCAAACACCATTTTCTAGTTAGGATTTGCACTTCTGTCCACACACTTCCGATTTTTATTTAGTACGCAACGTCTGTTTGGGGTCATCCATAAATGACGTCACGCTTTTTTGACGATTTTTACCTCCTCCCCCTCCCCTCCGTCACACGTCGTCACAAAAAGCCAGACCCCCCCCCCCCTAAAATGACGTCACACCTCAACCTACAACCCCCCTCAAAATTGCAGTTGAATTTTTTAAAAACATCGATATTTTTCCAAAATCTTGTCTAAACTATTACAATTTATTAAAACAGTTATCTAAAACGCGAAATAACGTCTAAAATTCGTTTTCTAACATTGCTTTTTTATAATGCAAAAAAGTGACGTCGCAACATCTGACCCCCCCCCCCCTCCCCCTCATCACACATCGTCACAAAATTACGGACCCCCCCCCCCTCCCCCCGACGAGTGTGACGTCATTTATGGATAACCCTTTTGTGGTTCATAGCAAATGTTGTAACTCAATTTTGACACACTTCCAAATGAAGCGATTGGGTTCAAACTTCCCAGATACATTCCACTTCGATGACTATACAAGACTATCTATTTTTTGAAAATTTAATTAAGGATGTTTAATTAGTCATTAAAAAATAATGGTTTGGAAACTAAGTTGAGATAACATTTTTTTTTTTACAAGACTTTCTCTATACTTCGTATATACGAGAAAGTAAAAAGTAGAATCTGTCTAGAAATCTTACTTCATTTTTTGTTTCGCCGACTAGCTTAAAGAAATCATTTTTAAAATTCTCACCTTAAAATGGCAGCGCTCATAAGGTGTGGAATACAAATAAACCGAAATATTGGACATATATTAAAAAACAATGTCAAACAGATGCAATGTTTAAAAACAAAGGAGCAGCTATGCCGAAACTTTCAACGGTAAGCTAGTTAGAAAACACCAGATTCTAGATCTTGAGTATGCAGAAGAAAAAAAAAAAGGCCGATGCTAGCCGGAATAAGATAGATCTAGAGTAAAGTTCCGCGTGAGATCAAAACCTCGGTGGGATCACATTCCTGTTTATTGCTTCGTATAATATTTGTTTGGATGTTTTATACGAAACTACCAATATCTGCTGTAAACATGTCCATTTCTAAATATATCCAGGTCAAATTCTTTTGTTTCCCTCCTTCTGGAAGACTAGTTTTTAAATTTTCAAGTTTCGAGGTATGACGTCGTTGGCCATTCTAGTTCCCCCCTATGAAAAGCACTAGGTCCCGGATGAGATGAATAAAACCAACCAATCAAAGCTTTTATAACTAGGTTAACTATAAATAGCTTCTATTTATGTGCGGGACACTGAAAATACTGTAGTTAAGGCTATTAAAACAATCTTGGAGGTGAAATGGGGGTGATCCCAGCTGGGGTAACGATTTTTGTGTTTTAACCTCGCTGGGTACACCTACGACTTGAGCTAGACTAGCCTAGATCTAGATGCTCTATATTTCAAGCTAAGCCTAGAATCTGTATACTTTCTATTTTTTTCTGTTGTTTTAAATTATTTCAATCATCTACCTCTTCTAAATCTAGTTTGTATCTCTCATCCAATCATATGTTAAGCAAATGTTAAGTTATGTCATGTTAGTGATTGTTACGTCCCTTTGTTATGATTGTTATAGTTGCGTCCCTTGAGTCATCACTGGGTCATCCGTAATGTGTAGTTAATAAATTTAATTAACATGTTTTTTATTTAGTTTTGCAATCTATTAATTAATTATACAATCAACAACACGTTTAAATGTGTAAAATGTTAATTCAATTGTTAAAATTGGATCAAAACGTAAAAAATACGCTAGTGATCCCAAGCAGGGACAGGTGATCTCAAGCAAAAAAAAAAGTGGGAAAAGTTGATCCCAAGCAGGTTCGTCACTAAAACATGAATATCTCAAATACTATGCGTATGAATACAAAATACTTCATGCATATTAGAGTAGAATGGCAGTGGAGTAATAAAGTACTTTCGGTTTGTTTCTGTGTGAAACGGTTACAAAATAGCGCCCGATAAAAATCGGGAGTTTGGAATTTTTCGCTATGTGTGATCCCACGCGGAACTTTACTCTAGAGTAAAGTTCCACGCGCGGTCACACATAGCGGAAAATTCCAAATTCCCGATTTTCATCGGGCGCTATTTTATAACCGTTTCACACAGAAACAAACCGAAAGCACTGTATTACTCCGCTGCCATTCTACTGTAATAAGTATGAGTCATTTTGTATTCCTACGCATAGTATTTAAGATATTCATGTTTTAGTGACGTCCCTCCTTGCGATATTTTTTTTCCCTTTTTTTTTTGCCTGCGTACGCAAGAACCTGCTTGCCAACGAGCGTATTGTATACGTTTTGATCCAATTTTAATAATTGAAATAAATATTTTACACACTTAAACGTGTTGTTGATTGTATTATTAATTAATAGATTGCAAAAATAATAATTAAAAACATGTTAATTAAATTAATTAAAGACATTAAAAGTTGACCCAGTGATGACTCAAGGGACGCAACTATAATAATCATAACAAAGGGACGTAACAACCACTAAAAGACATAACGTAACATTTGCTTAGATATGCTTGTATGTAGAGACACAAACTAGATTTAGAAGAAGTAGATGATCGAAATAATTTAAAACAGCAGAAAAAAATAGAAAGTATACAGATTCTAGGCTTAGTTTGAAATATAGAGCATCTAGAACTAGGCTAGTCTAGCTCAAGTCGTTGGTTACGCAGCGATGTGAAACCACCGTAATCGACACCCAAGCTGCGGCCACCCCTATTTACCTATCAGGTTGCTTTATTAGCCTTATCTATCGTATGTACAGTGTCCCGCATATATTGTAGAAGCTATTTATAGTTAACCTAGTTATAAAAAGCTTTGATTGGTTGGTTTTATTCATCTCATCCGGGACCTAGTGTTTTTCATAGGGGGAACTAGAACCGCCTACGACGTCATACCTCGAAACTTTAAAATTTAAAAACTCGACTTCCAGAAGGAGAAAAACAAAAGAATTTGATCTGGATATATTTAGAAATGGACAGGTTTACAGCAGATATCGGTAGTTTCGTATAAAACATCAAAACAAATATTGTACGAAGCGATAAACAGGCGATGATCGCACCGGTGTTTTAACCGCGCGTGGAACTTTACTCTAGATCTAGTTTGAATTTTGAATTGTTGAATTATTATTAGGTTGAATTATGGATTTTTTAAAATAAAATATTCTGTTATTTCAAATACACCATTAACTTCCTTACCCCTTAAGACTATTAAGAGAACATTTGACACCACATTTAAATATCTAGCTTACTCGGTTGACGAGAAAAGAGAGAATTTGAAAATTATCGTTAAGAGCCACATTTTTTAGCACCTGTACATTTTTGAAGATTTCTACTAATCTAAGAATTTTTTAGTATTGAAAATATGGCAAAATTATTCTAACATATCTTACACAATATAAAAATAATAACAAAGTCTATTAAATAGGCCTATACTTTAAATGTGTTTAATTGAACAATTATTGTCATACCCCCAAAATCAGCATTTGGGGTGAAAGGAGCCGGGCAATGGGGCAATAAGTATTATCTCCTAGTTTAGGACTAAACTAAATACTATTACTTAATAAATAGGCCCTATATGAAATTTGTTCAACATAACTGAAACAGTACTTGACTCAAGTTATTGTGTTCAATGACTGACACACTGACAAAATTGCTAAACTATTGAAACTATATTTTTATATTTTATAGGCCTATTGTTTTTAAAATACTTTTTTCTCTACACTTAAAAAAAGTACACTTCGTGCACGAAAAAGAAATTAGTAAAAAAAAATAAAATAAAATAAATATAAGCATGTTATTGTTGTTAGATCCTACATCTATTATACTTGTATACTATTCTATAGGCCTAGTTATTTTATTATTTATTAAATTCTACTCCACATGATATTCATACCATTTTATGAAGTAATGAACACCTGCATAAATCAAATGACCATAATAAATATTTTTATTTCAAATTCTAATTTTAAATAATAAATATGCTTAAAATAATATGATAGTAATAGTTATGATAGTTTATAAATACAAATACATTTTACACTCAATTCACATTATATTGAGTCAACAGCGTGGCAGCTGAGGTTCATACATGGTATTAGTGTCTTTTTTTTTTTTACATTACATTTTTTTTTCATCTTGAAAACATGACGTATGTGATTATTTTTTTTTAAATAAAATCTCCAAACAACGTCACTCGCGTGATTGCTTGCTTACGTTTACTATCCTGTGGATGAAAAATCCCACCACGGTCGCGGGTTCACCGTGAGTTCAGCAGGCCTATAGTACACGTCATAGAATGAACACGCGTACACGAGATGGTCGGTGTCTTCACTTCTCTCTCCCCCCCCCCCCCCCCCCCCCCCCCTTCAAGCAAATTGAAAAACAGACCTTCTTCCCTACTTCTGGTCATTTTTTTTTTAAAGTTCGGTCATTTTTTTTAAAAAGTTCACATAACAGGCATGCTAGACAGCCAGCTGTATTTAAAAAAAAATTTTAACTAGATCTAGCTTAAAAAATAAATAAATAAACGCTTAAAATGCCCGTAAACAGATTATTTAGCGCCAAAAAAAAAAAGCTGCTGAACGAGCATTTTTTAAAATACGCAGCAATGAAAAAGGCTAACGGCCGATCAATTAAGTCTAAAAATCGCCCGTAATTAGGCCTAGCTCTGAAAAAGGCCACTGAACGAGCATCACTGATTATATAAACGAATAGGCCACGCGGCGTTGACCAGGTTAGCCACCGGTCACGAATGCAGCAACTGTCGGCCCACAGTGAAGAAAAAAAATCAATATACTAATAAAATTACTAATACAATAATAATGTCCATAATTTTACTTTTTCCGCACATGCTACAATTGAATTATAATTAAAATACTAGATTTAACAGTTCATTCCGCAAAAAACAAAAACTAGTTGTTTCTGTGAGGTAACTAGCGTAACAATGATGTCATGATACTAAAAATAGCGGATAGAAATGTCAGCGTGGGTACCTCATCCTCGAGTGAGATTTTGGAAAAAGTAATCAAAAATACTGTAAATATACATGATAAATATATCAATTATATAATAATGTACAGTTAGTCGAGCCGTTTTCCCCGTTAGTCGGTCGTTTTTGGCGGCGGTTCAGTTTTTACGGAGAGTGCTCTACTAGAAATCCTCTCATTATTTACAACCACGAAGCTTGCGATTTTTTTCTGGCATTCTAAGGCATATTATCCATTTTATTAGCAATTTGCATTAAAATAATGATGAGAATTTGCGATATAAACAGTTTTTTCATTTGTCGTGGATGGGACCCGTAAAATAAACGTAAAAACCGTCAGAAAACGACGCGTGTCGTTTCAGGGTCAGAGGTCAATCCTACCATCTAAGCAACGCGCCAGACTAGAATAAGATATGCAGAACCCTAACACCAACCCTAATCCTATCCCTAACCCTAAACCTAGCCCTAATCCTATCCCTAACCCTAATTTCCTAACCCTATCCCTAACTCTAATCCTACCCCTAACCCTCATTCTAGCCCTAACCTTAGCCATAGGTCACTGCGCATGCGCAGAGCTATCTTTTGCCGACTAAGTGGAGATGGGGAGAAAAATCTTCTTCCGAGTAGTCACTTCGAAAAAAAAAACACGGTGATAAAAAAATATTAAATAAAATAATTAATAATTAAAAAGAGGACCGGCCCTAAGCCGCCTTTGCTGCCTAAGCCTAAACCCTAAAGTTAGGGATTTTGTTTAAAAAAACACTAGGCCTAATCATCATATAAAAATAAAAATTACATATTCTTGTAGAGCTCAACTATATGAAAACAAAACAAAAAAGATTTTCTGCTTCTGTCTAGCTCAAATAGGTTTTTTTTACCGAATTTTTTTGTGAGGGGTGGAATCCCCTTGTTTTTGTATTGGCCAATTGTGACAAGTCATGGTATGCCTGAATAAATTGAGCATAGTTATTTTACTTGCAGTTGTATTTTGTTCATATTTGCAGAGTTTAGCTAGAATGATATATAGAACTTGTATATGCTGTTGAAATGAATAAAAATAATACAGAAGTATATTTTTGTGTTGGCTTCCTTCCATAACCCAAAACCCTAACCACTGAACGAGCATCGTTAGAAATACTATACAACATTTTATACAAATTCTATAAATCTAGACGAATAGGCCACGCAGCATTGACGAGGTTAACCACCGGTCACGAATTAAATTACTGTATTAAAAAAAGTGTAATATTGGTAGCGTATTAATTGGGATAATCAGTAAAATGCGTGATTCAACCGGTAGGAGGGTCTGAGCCGCTTGTCTACCGGGAATATAGTAAATGTATTTTTAAGTATGTATTTAACTGTCACGTGAACTAAGTCCCGGACAGGGTCAAGTAATAATAAAGTTTCAGCAGCTAATGCAGTAATAGTAATAAGTAAACTTAATAGTGGCGAGCTGAAGGTCTGATGACTACGCTACAATTCAATGTGCGCAGTTTACAGCCTTAAAGTAATAACAACCTAATCCGTTGACCTCTTGACTCTGGCAAGGGTTTACGGCCTGTGAATAAAATGAAATATCAGATCCGATGACTACGGGTCAACTAAATGCCCGTAGTTTACGGCCTGTAGTAAAATAATAACTATAAGTTACTTAAAAACACAAAGTTACTGCAAGAGTACAATTTAATTTATTATACTTCTAAAAGCTTATACATATGAATCATACTTATTTATATGTGTTACAAACCATACAGTTATCATAGAATGAGTTAAGTAAATAATACAAAACCATGCACATGGGAGTAGGGACGACGGCCCAAACGCCATGTGCGACACCACCAGCTGAGCTCAGTGCTGGAAGAGTGCGAGATTTCTTTGTTGCATCCCCTTATATGCATTAAAATTGGCGGTGTGTCACATGGACAATCTAGCCAACTAGAGAGGAGCCTGTGAGGGGACGAAAGATAGGATGTACGTAGCAGTAGAGAGAGGCGGGGAGTAATAGAGCAGGTAGAGGGTGGTGGAAGAATAAAATGGAGCTAGCCTCAACGGTTTTACCGTCACACTTAACACAATACTAATAAAATATTGACTTTTATCTTCAAAGTGTCATTTTCTGTATTCTTACTGTTTAAAAAACAGCTACGTTGTTTAAAAGACCCTACCCTCTATCTACCTCCTAGTTGAATATAAAGTTACAATTTTATCCCCGTTAGGAAACATGAGCCTCTATTTTTTTTTTTAATTTGGTCTTTTTCTCCCTTCCTCTCCTCAAAGCATTTTATTTTAAAGCATTGCAAAATATATTTGTTATAGTTAATTAAAATTTTATAATAATTTAAATAATGCCCTTTTCTCAAGTTTGCAAATAATGCAAATATTGTATTCTACTATTCTAGATTTGCTGCCAGCCTTGCTGAAAGCAGAAAAGAAAAAATGATGATTCAAGTGCATAAAAAAATTGATTACAATTTAGGAGTTTCAAGTGATCTTTTTAAATCAGTTTATTCTTCCTTGGAAAATATGGGTAAGGCTTTTAATAAGTAAGCCTTTTAAATAAAATTAGTCTATCTTCTTCTTTGTTCTTAATTGTAGGAGAGTATTTCCTCCAACTTCTTCTTCTTCTTCTTTCTTAATTTTTAGTGTTGGAAGGGATCGACCCTTATCTGCCAGAGGGTTTTCAAATTTAACAACCATGAGCTTTTGCAGACTCGACCACGCCTCCAACACAATTAAGTATACCTGTCAAATGGTTATGCACCATTGAGGCCAATGACTCTGATTTCAGCCTGCTTTTCTTTTTGGATTTGCTTCCATAGCCTTTGTCCAACCAAGAACAAACTACAAGGCAGCAGTTGTTTGATTTTGGAGTTGTCTCTCCTAGAAGAGTGGCTGTCCCCAGATAACGAGCCTCATCTGCCCGCCCCGAGGGTTCAAACTCGAGACTTTTCGGTTTAGCAATCATGAGCTCACTCCGGCCCCTATTATGTGTCAACAAGTTGACTTTAGCCTGCTTTTCTTTCTGGATTTGCTTTCATAGCCTTTGTACATCCATAAGCAATCTGCAAGTTAGCAGTTTTCTCTTCTAGATGAAATGTTGCCTCCGGTTAATGAGCCTTTTCTGCTTGGTGTCTTTTGTAGTTAGCAGCCATGAGCTCTCCTGCCTCACTTAGCCATCTCCAAATTAATCAATTACCATAATAGAATATCAATTGATATTTTTTAAATGTTAGTGTTTTTCTTAATAGGTTTCTTATATTTTTTTATTTTTGCGCAGATTCTGTAACAGAGCACGATGTTGGTTTGTTGCTATTTATTTGTAACATCGGTCCATTTGATGCCCCCACTGAGAAAAGATTAGCTTTAGTAGATGAAATCTGGAGTAAGCTAGATGAATTAGGTAGTTTAACTTTTTTAATAAAACATAATGCTTACATTAGAGATGTTGTCTTTTATCTAAATCACTTACTTTATTTAAATAACATTTTTATTTTGGAAAGTATTTTAAAATGTTATAATTTTAATATCATTAAGTTGTTTCATTACTTGCGATACATTTTTAACATAAAAAGCTGTTAATATCATAATATATCTGAAAGGTATAAAACCAACAGCAAAGTTGTACAATGGAAAACTAAGGACATACATTTCCAACAAAAAGTTGTTTGATCCCCTGCAGGAACTAATGAACATGAAAGCCTTAGGTATTAATCCAGACAAGGTAAATATCAAGTTAAATGTGCTTGTAATTTGATCTTACACAATTTTTATTTGTTTTCCTGTATTGCAGGAATTTGAGTAATATACAATGTCAATTTATTTTTATTAAAGATAACATATGGCCTGCTTGTTGAAGGTTTTTGTCAGAAAGGTGACATTGCAGGAGCTCAGTAAGTTTTTGAAAGTGTTGAATAAATAATTAGTGAGTTTTTTGAATGCCAAGTATATCAAATGCATGGAGGAAATCTTTTACATTATTTTGACACATGTGTATTTTATGGTCAGCACTGTGTTACAAGCTATGCAAGCTGCAGAACTACCTCTTAGTGTCCACAATTTTAATTCTTTCATTACGGGTCATCTCATAGCAGGGTGAGTATATTTTCACTTTGAAAGTCTTCAAAGGCTTTGATTTTATTTTTTTCAATGGTGACTTATTTGATTTGTATCAAAACTAGTCTTGGAATTAAAATTAATGCAAACCAAATTTCAAGACTGGTATTGACCAAGGGATAAAAAGACCAAGTGGTGGTTTGCTCAGTTAGTTCAGTTAAGTCTCTCTGAGTCCATGGGCGAGTCGGCCCGGTCGAGTTGGTAAAAGTCTGAAAAGTCTCAAGTTTGGCAGATGAGGCTTGCCATCTAGGGACAGCCACTCTTCTACAAGAGACAACTCCAAAATAAAACAACTGCTGCCTTGTAGTTTGTTCTTGATTGGACAAAGACTATGGAAGCAAATCCAAAAAGAAAAGCAGGCTGAAATCGTAAAGTAAAGCAGGCTGAAATAGTAGTAATGACTTATATGGAGCTTAACAAGTTGACACATAATACTTAATTGTGTTGGAGGGAATCCCTTCCAACTCTAGAATTTACACATGGTACAGACACCACTCAATCCTATAATATGACTATATCCTTGTCATGAAAGCTAATAAACATCTGTCCAGACAGCCAAAAGGGTACTCAATTTTTGTTTTGGTGTGAATCTTTTCTGCTTGTTACAGTTTATAAGCATTTCAAAAAAAGAAATTGAATTCTAAATTGTGCCTATGTTTTTATATATACAATAATATCTTATTTTTTTAAAATGATAGCTCATATGAAGAAGCAACAAAAGTTTTAGATATTTTAAGGTGAGTTTGATTAAATCAATACTGTGTTCTTGTTATATAAGTTGCACTATACAAATAGTTTTATAATTAGCTTGAGAGTCGTGTTTAAAAATTAACTTACTAATTTTCTCTTATTCATTGTGTACTTCATAGAAATCAAGGTTTACTCCCAAATTCAGACACTTTTTTAAGATTTGCACAATATTATGCTGAAAAGGGTGATTTTGACTCAGTTATGAAGGTAAAAAATGTATGCATGCACTTAATACTACACTAAAATCATCATGTAATCTTTTTATTTTAAAATGATGTAAAATTCAAAATTCAGAATTTGAAAATATATATGTATTGTTAAAATGGATTGAAAATTTATAGAAATATCTTTCATTATTTTTTTTTTGGTTCATTTATATACCACACTGCCATATATTTTTTTTGTTTTTATATGTGAACACATTTGTTGCAGTACATTAATGAAGCTTACAATCTTGGAGTCCCATTAGATCAAAATATGTTGCTTGATCTCTACAGACTGATGGTTATATCGGGACACTCAAGCAGCGCTGAAGTAAGAACAGTAAAAGTGATACAATTTAAGTGATACAAACTTAACCAAATTTTTGTAAATGCTGTTCATTGCCTGTAACTGTAAATAAAAATATAAATCACAAATAATTAAAATATTTTAAAATATTTGAAAATTTGCTGAATTTTTTTTTTCAGCAAATGCTGAAATTCATATCTGAAAGAGGGCTTTTTAATAGCCTATCCATACAAAAATCCTGTCAGTTGATGGCAGAAGGTTTTATTGATGCTGCTTTTCAAATTTTTATGACTACTCCTAATGTTGAAGAAGGCAAACTTATGTCAAATACTGGAAATTTTCTTTTGAAAGCAATGATAATTAATGGTCAGGTAAGGAAAATATTTATATGAGTACTTTTTTTTAAACATGTACTGAAAGAGTAATTTACAAAAAGTAATATGTTAATTGATTTTGACATTTAAGAGTGCTCAAGAGATCATGAATATTGCTGATAGGATAGTTGAAATTGCACCAAAAGCATTAAGTCACAGAAATACTTTGCTTTATGCCTATAGAGATGGACGTACAGGTATTTTACAACCATCATTTTAAAATATATTTATACTGAATTAATCCTTCATGTATCAATCCTAATTTTGTTATTCCCTTGTCATTTAATTGCTGTCTGATCTGTCAGGTAATATTGTTAGTAATAAAAGATTCTTGTATACCTATTTGTTTTAAAATTTTACCTTAAATTTCACAGATCTTGCAATGGATTTTTTGGACATAATGCGCTCTAAAGTAAGAAATAGTATTTACAGGTGTATTCATTTTACTAATTTGAACTTCTACTTTTATTAAAAAATAATTCTTTTTTTATAATCGACAGAATTATCAAATAAAACCAGCCTACCCTCTTCCAGCCATCTGTGGTTTCAAGAAACAAAATAACAAAGAAGGTTTGTTTTATAATTCAATGTTATCAATAGTGTAAACTTAATACTTGAAGGATCTAGACTTTTTTATTTCTTGAATGACTTCTTTTGACTGAAAGTATCTATTTTGTAAAATTAAACAATGGGTACATTTTGGTTTTCAAGATTAGACTTAATTAGCTGGAATTATAAATATTAAAAGCTTCAATAAATGAAACAGGCAATGATGTTTCTATATGAGAGAGGGTCGTCACTTTTTTTAATATACTTTAACAACAAAAAAGGTCTCTTAAAACATTAATGCTTAAAATTTAATAAAATATGAACAACTTAAATTGTATGCTTGCTATGTAATGACAGGTGTGTTGAAAGCTGTACAGATGCTGCTAGACATAGAGATAAATGAGGATAAAATGGAGAATTTAGTGAGTTGTGCTTATCCTGCCCTCATCGAAATCGGCATGACTAATGATGAAATTTTGTCTACTTATAAGGTATGTTGTCCAAAAACAATTAGACTTATCAGATTCTTATCTAACTATGAAGTTAAGAATGTTCTGAGATAAAGTTGTCAAGTTTAAAAATGCCCGAAGATAACGTTAATTATACAGTATAGAAAACCTTCACTAGATGTTAAGCTTCATGTCTAGAAATTTACTTTTAATAGAGATATTTGTTTTAAAAGCAATAGTTGTAATCTATAAAAAGTTAAATATATTTGTTTGTTTTTTTTTATTTTCCAGAACCATGAAAAACTACTGAAGAGTACTTTTATTTCCTACAACATTGTACACAAAGGTTTTAAGGCTGCCTCTCAAAATGGTCTGTCGTACATGTTTATTCAATTTTTATATAACGATAGATTTTTTAAAAGTTTAAAATAAGTATCTTCATCTTTAATTGTAATGTTGGACAGATCAACACAATAAAGTAACACCTGTCATCTTGTTATAAGCTTGAAGTCTGTTGACTCCGATTTCAGTCTGCTTTTCATTTTAGATTTGCTTCTATAGCCTTTGTCCATCCAAGAACAAACTACAAGGCAGCAGTTGTTTGATTTAGGATTTTCCTCTGCTAGATGGGTTTCTGTCCCCTTCTATCGAGCCTCATCTGCCCGAGAGTTCAAACTTGTAACTTTTCAGTTTAACAACCATGATCTACACCAACACACTCCCCCCCTTGCCCAAGAAGCATGTTTATAATTATATTATATATCTATACATTTTTTATTTTAAACAAATATGTAAAATAAATTGTTGCTACCTCCCTATTTATTTCTTTGTAGGGTTAAGCACTCATGTATTATAAGGACTTTAAAAATTCAATTATATATTCATAAATTGATTTTGCCTTTAATTGTACAAAATGTTTTTTATCTTTCTTTCCAGCCCAAAATTATATGTTAGATGAAAATGTCACTGAGTATCTTTTAAATAACACAAATCTACTAAAACATTATTTTGAGAAAGAATGGGAAGATGTTGTGTCTGTAAGTTTAACTAGCATATTTTTTTGTTTTTTATATGGTTTTCTATAATAAAAAGAAAATTGATTGTTTTTTTTTGAAGGAGTAAATATATTTACTGATGTTTAAATATCAGATTTAATTTTGTTTTATAATAAAATAGCAATTTTTGTTTATTTCATGTTGTATAATAAATTATTTGTTGTAAATTATCATTAGATGCAATGTTAACAGCTAATTACCATAACCTTGTCTTATTCTTAAACAAATAGTTGGGCCTATGCTATATATTTGAACATAGTTTATGTAGTAACCTAGCTCAGTCACTTAAAAGGTGTGATTTCTCATTCAAGTTAACAAATAATTGTAAACATATTGCTGTTTGTTCTAGCTGATACAATTTTATGCACAAGGATTACCATTTTTGTGGTTTTTTTACTGAAACATATTTTTTTTCTCATTAGTTTCTAGAAAAAGTTCAACAATCCAAAGTTTCACAGTTAAAGAAATGTCTTGTTACTGGAGAAATTGTCAGGCAATATCTTTCATTGCATAATGAAGAGTTGACAGACAAGTTCCTCAGCAGTTTAATAGAAAAGGTTGATGCCTGTTAATTTTTAGTTTTGTTGAATTATATATTTTTCCTGTCTGATCAAACAACAGTTAACATTTTAATATCTTCTCTTAGATATTACAGTATATGCAGATATTTTATTATTGTTTGTGTCAAATAACATTGGTATTCTGTTTGTTTACAGAAAATCAAATTACATTCACGTTTTCATAACCTGATAATAGTTAAAAATGCATCCAGTAACATCAAGAAAGTAAGTTCATTTTGCAGCTAGTTTTGTTACTCTAAATATATCTGTGTAAAACAAGGTATGCAGTATTTACATTTTTGATTTTTAAATCGTAGCTTTGCTCACATCACTGGCTTTATAACCATTATCAATACCTTTCAAGTAATTATGTGCAAACTACAAACCTTTTTTAAACTCATATCTATTATTAGTTCATTACTGTCCAATTTATTTTCTTTCCAGAAATTATTTAAAATCATTCCACCCGAAGACTACGTAAGTACACTACTATATTTTTTTTTTATTGTACTTGTATTTTAAAAAAAGAATAACTAACATCACTCACAGATTTAAGAAATATTTTAAAAAGAATGACAACATGAACTTTATTTTGCCACAGTATTTACTAAACATAGCAAAAGGAACTGGGTTTTTGAAATTGGTCTGGTCTATAAACAAAACTCTAAATGTGAGTCAAATGCTGTTTGTTTGAGGAGGCTTGGTATCCTAAGTCCTCCTGTATATGATGGATATCTGGTGTGAAAAAGTAATCAGTTTGACATTGCACTGGGCACACAATGACTTTTTCTGATGAACTCTACTCCATCTGCCAACAGTTCTGAAGGAATGGCATAATATAATTTACCATATTTTTAATAATACTTTTTATTGCTTGTTGTTGCAGGGTGCATTTATTCCACCTGTACCAAGGTTGTCAATAAGTTTTATGGACCAGCTTAATGAATTGAAAACTACCATGTCACAAAATGTGTGTTTCTTAATTCATTGATTTTGATTTATAAAAATATTATATATAAAAATAAATATTATTAAACATTTTAAAAATGTGTAGCAAATGAAGGCTAGTTGTATATTGAAATAGATTACACTATTTAATCATATAAAAAATCTTCTTAATCTGTCCTTACATCCTTTGTATCATTATGAACAGCATTTTGGAAAAAAAAATTAATTGAAAACAAACCAAACATCCTTTAATTTTACTTAAATTCTATGATAATATTGATTATTTTTTTTACTTTTAACAAACAGGATGTTGAAGCAATGAAGTTAAAATTGAGAGAGCTACAGGTAGTAGGTTTTAAATTTGACAAAGTACATTTAGTAAACATTGTTAGAAAACTCCTTCAGCATGGGGATGTTGAGACAGCATTGAAATACTTTGAAGAAATGTGAGTATATTTTGTTTTAGTTTTAGATATCATCCTTGTAAGTCTATAGTAAAAGTCAGTGACGTACATACGTAGCAATATGTAGCAAATTTTAGTTAACTAAATGTCTCCTTCCAGTAAAACTAAAGTTGGAAACAAGTACAGTGCTAATTTACCTGTGATGTTTGCTGCAGAATATGTTAAAATGAACAATCTTCAAGGTAAATGTGCATATATAATGAAATTAAAAAACTTCTATGGTAGGAAGGATAAGTATTTGACACCTTTATGTTGAAATAGTTAATAGTGCTAACTATTTTGCAGCTGCCTTGGATATGATCAATTTAGCTGCAGAAGCAGAAAAAGAAACAGACAGTTTTCTGATTAATAGTTCAATAAGAAATGTGTTAGCTGCAGCACCCACAGCTCAGGATGCCAGTGATCTACATAGTGCCATTTTGAAAGCTAAAATAGTCCCAGAGAAAGAACTGCAGAAAGTTCATCATGCCTATGTGAAGAGATTAAGCAGCCTGTATGTACCTGTATTTTCTTGTAAATACATTTGCTTAATTTAGCACTGTTAAAATTATTTTGAAGTTTTGTGTTGGCTAAATATTTTATTTAAATTTAAGCCTCAGACAACAATATTAAATACTTTTTGTGCTGTTCCACGGGACTGCAGTACTGTATAGCAATGCTCGTGACATGATATTTTCTACATTTACTTGGTCATTTTGCAAAATTTAAGTTTTTAATAAAATATTGCCAAAGCTGCCATTTTTAGTTGTGTTTACATGTAAAATAGGTGATTTATTATATTTAAGAATTTTTTTTGTAAAAAGGCATGCAAAACAGGATTTTTTAACTCTATTTAGCAGCTGATTTTCAATGAGCAGAAGTTTTTTTATTCTAATACTACTTTAATGCATAATTTTTACGCTTTCTATGAATAAAAAATTCATAAAAATAATTTTTATCAAATATTCTCAAAGAAATTGTGGTTTGTGAAGTCACAAAGTCATTACCTTTCTTTAATCAATGAATCATTACTTGAAATAAGTATTGTTATGTGGAGTATACCATTACAATTATTTTTTTATCTATCTAGGCTTGAACTAAACATACAATATGACTTATGTAATTTTTGGTATTTTTTTTATTTTATTTTAAGAGATGATGACAATGAACTAATTAACCGATTAATGAAGCTGCATGAATCTTTTCGTGTATTTCCTGCACTGGAGTATGTTTTAATAAGGTTTATTGAAAAAAAGGATGTGGATAGACTTAACAGAAGTAAGTTGTGTCTTAAAGAGTTTTTTTCTGCAATGTTTGTTTCAATTCATTCAAAAATTTATAGTGACCCAATTTTTAAAATTTAGTTATATAATATTATAAGATAGTTTGGAAAAATCAACTTGTGGTATTATAAAAATGAAAAAAAAGTATTCTATTGAAGCTGATGAAGAAACTCCACACCATAATATATGAAAATAATTTTTATTTTCTTGTATTTGCTTATTAAATAAACACCCTGTTTGAAAATAAAAACTCAACCTTCTATTGCAATAACTTTAATTATATTACTAATGATACAATCAAAATATTTATATAGTAATTAATTTGTAACTTTATTTACAGTCATGGATTTGGGCATAAGTGTATATGGTAGCAATTATTTTCACCACCAACTTGCCATGTCTTTCCTTCAGTGTGGATTAGCAAATAAAGCTGCTTACATTTTACAGGTTGTTTTTTTTTAGCTATAATATCATTAGAGTGACCATGTTTTCCAAAGGTCTCTTTTGAGCCTTTTGTGTTATTGTTTTTTTTTTCCTCTACTGTAGACATTGAGTAATAACTTCACTTTCAAATTGTTTTCAGACTCCAGGACTACGTCTAAGCCAGAAAATACTTGTTGATAACTGTCAGTATTTTATAAAATCTAAAAAAGTAAGTTCTTAAAATGATGAAAATCAGGGGGTTTTTTTATATAGAAGGCTATCTCCCTTGCTAATCTAGACTTACCTTAAACACAACCTCAACTTATTATACAGCAAAATGAATCTTTGTTAAAATGTAATTTTATTATAAATAAATCAATTTTATTTAAACAATTTCTTTTTCCCTCAAGTTAATGAAAATAGTAATCTTTGATTGATATAATAACGTTATAGCTTGGGTCGATTCTGGTTTTAACAAACCCCAGATTTGTAAGTAGCACTAACGCCAGCCAGAAAGAAAATATTAAATATTGTTCTGTAAGAACTTTTATTTTTTGCATTTGTTTAGATTGATTGTGTGAGTGCATTAGTTGAAATAACAAAAAATATGCCAGTCAGTAGATCTGCAATGTTGGAACTGTTGATTGATGGCTACAGTGAGTTTTTTTTTTTTTGCAAGAGCTACTTGGTTATACCTAGTGTTAAGTTAGATTGTAACCAAATTACATTGTGTCCATCACAGCATATAAAGATATACATACTTGAAAATTAGATTTATTCAGTTAGCTCAATGGATCTGTAATGTATTAATTTCTAAATTTTAGTATAGACCATTTTTAATCCTTTTTATAGACTCTATTTTAAAACGCAAATAATGTAATAAATCTATTTCCTTGGTGCCCAGTTGCCGTTGGTGACTTGAAGAAAGCCATTGATAGCTTACAACTGTTTACTGAAGACATCATAGAACCACCAAAACCATTGTTAAAGCGCTTGATAGCAGAGCATAAAAAATTAAATGTTAACCTTCCTGAAGTTCTCCAAGCATATGACACTAAAATTAAAAAAGTGAGTGCTTATATTTTTTTTTTGTAGTAATGTAAAATGTTAGTACAAGTCATGAAACTATTTGTAATTATAATACTTTTAAGTTGTTTAATTTCGCTTTAACTATCAAGTGAGCATTGTGTTAACATTTGAAAAACAAATTCTTAACTTTTCTATTTCTCATTAGACAACCACACCTAAAACTACTCCAAAATTGAAGTCACCCCTACTAGCACAAAAGCTAGAAGCTCAAGATGATCCACATAGTCCTGAAACACCCAAGTAAATGTAGCTCATACAAAACTTCACGAACAGTATCACTCCTACACATAATTGAATGTTTTGTTTGGTCATTATTTTTTGTATTGTTTGAGTGTCAAATTATGTAAAAATTAATTTCATTGTCAACTAATGCTTTGTGACACTGTCAGTGAATAGTTTACTTTTTTAATATTAAAATGCTGTGTAATCGTGTAGAACAATGGATGATTTGTGATATCTGATATGATGCGCGATTTCATTGGAAATAAACTTTTCTATATCTCGAATGCCTATTTCTATTTTTTGCAACCTGATAGAAGCACCAGCAAAAGCATGTTTACTTTGCTTTATTTTAAAAGTTCTGTAAAAGGTTCGATCCTTAGTTACTAAAAATAAGGACAATTTTTTTTTTAAATTACAGCTGTAAAGCATGTTATACAGGAAAACAAAAACAGTGTTTTTATATATAAAATTATATTTACAACAAAAAAGTCATTCTTCTATAAGTACAGTACTCATTAATAAATTCTCTACATGAAGTAAGACATTCAGACACAAAATTATATCAATTATTCAATTCTAGCATTGCATGATATGAAATATATAACAATTCATCCCATTTAAATATCCTTTGGATCTATTAACTTGTAATTTTGATTTCCCTTCATCATCTTCTGAGCTTGTCGTGCCTTAAACCTTTGCTGTGCATTATGATACCTACAAACTCCCCTACAAGAAACATTGCAAGATTAAAACAAAACAAAAGTTACACAGAAAATAATGAAGAAGGCATGTGGCACATATAGGTGGCCAGACATGAAGTTATCTACAGGTTACTTTGGCTAGGTTCCCCTGTAAAGATAGCCCACAAACCAGATGGTTTTAAATTCAGTAATTATCCACACCGCTTAATGTTTGTTTTTTAAACTTCATAATGAAACTGAAAGATACTAAAAATAAAATGAAAACAGAACTGATTTTTATGTTGAATTGGTGTGATCTACTACCTTGAAATAAAAAATTAAGCTTTACTGTTAAGCCTGACAATAGACTGGTGCCATATTACTAAAGTTATTTCTGAGTCTCATATATAACATGAAAGTCAAGTAATTTCAAGGGATGGAATTCAATTATATATCCTCTCACATATTAGCTGGAAAATACTATAATTCATTCAACTTACCAAGTTCCAAGCCAGACCAAAAGATATCCTCCTAACCCAAAGTTTGTTGCTCTGGAAACATTACCTGGTCAAAAATAAAATGTGCAACAATTTTCTTGGGTTTTTAAAATGCACAAATTCACACAAAAAAACAATAGTAATTTACTAATTTACGGTATGTATAGCAATTTACATTCATACAAATTCATTGCACTACATGACATCCTAGAGAAAACTCACAACAAATAAGACTTAGCTCATGAGCTGTAAATATACTAGATCTATAACACTGAATACTCATATCACAAATAGGAGTTTTAAATAAACAAGTTTAAAGATCACTATATATTACTGGTGATAGATCTGGGCACACTAATAAGTTAGAAGTGAAGAACGAAAATAGGCATAAAATAACAAATTTATAAATAACTGATTCAAACAAGAAGTATTTAGAAATACTTACTGGTAAAAAGAAAATGTGCTAATCCAATACCCAGGCCTCCACCAATACCATACAAAAATGATTTTCTAAAACATGGTATACTAGTAATTCTAGATATTGAAAATGTCTGAAACAAAATAAAAGCAACACATTTTTACTAAAACTACAAGTATTAACGAAAATATGTGACAATTACCAAAACTGACAACAATTTTTAAAGTCTTTGTCTGGTTCAATTACTTTAAAACATAAAGGGCTTTATTTATTTATATTTTCAGAGATCAAATTTTAAAACAATTGTTTTTGTGTTAGGCTTTAAAAAAAATGTTTAGTTACCAAAAAAGGAAACGGAGTGCCCTACCGGTAGAGAGCTGGAGTGCTAACCTACAAGTCTCGAGTTCGAATTTGGGTACCTAAATCGCGTTAGGGAAAGTAAAAGCGGCTGGGCATAGTGCTGACCACACTATACCTTTATATGCTGAGATCACAGAAACAGGTTAATTTGTCTGGACCTGCCATGTGGCTCACCAGGTCCAAAAGGCAACTTTACGATTCACTATTTATATATACTTACACATTAGGCCTATAATTAATTATTTCCTAGGGTCCGGTATTATTGTAATATTAATAACACTATGCTAATAGTAAAAATAGTAATTGGCTAGCCTAATATTAATAATTAACATAGGGCCCTTGTTTTATTTTAGTGGCTGTGGAAACTTGACGAAATGAAAACATATCAATAATAAAATTATTAGGTAATCGATCCTTTTAGGTGGGTAAAAATCGGCAGAAGAAAGGTAACTCATTAATAATTAGTAGGGCTTTAATACAAGTAGACTATATTAGGAAAATAATATTTGTGTCAAATAGGCCTATATAATAAACCAAATGCATTGTCTAAATTAAATATATCCATATATATTATATAATATTATATTACACTAATACTAATTAGGCCTATAGGCCAGAAATTAATTTTAAACAGGAAGTGTTTGAGAGCGACATTTGTCTATTATCGGACATCAGTATCTATCTTCAACCATCCACTATTATTAGGCCTATAGTATAGAGTCTGTAGTCAAGTAGTATAGTGCCTATGCCTAATTAGTAATAAATTATAATTTTTTATTATAGGCTAGTTAGTAGAAAAAAAAAGGAATTTTTTAGCATTTTATCCAAAAACATATGATTTACTTAAAGGAAGGATTAAGAATTTATATTTCTAGCTTTAATAGGAGAGGAGAAATACTTTTTGTTTCTATTTAAAATGTAAAGTCTTATATAAGCTCTGTAAAAAATGAAGCAAGTGGGGAAACAAAAACGAAAATTTTATAAAATAAGTTTGCAAAAAATTTTGAATTCTAATGATATAGGCCTATTATTATTTTGAAACGGGTGGTTCTTTTATGTAAATTCGCATCAATAATTGTGCAGGCTTGTTTCTGTTAGAAATTAGATGGTAGGCCTATGCTTTTTTTCAAACATTCATAAAAAATGTATTTGTAAAATTAAATCACAATTTCTTTATAAAAATAAGAGCCACAAGTGGTTTATTTAACTCATTTTGTATAGTTTTTGTGCAGCCAAGTGTTTATATATTAAAATAAAGTTGATTTTCACATTAATTTTTTTAATGACAAAAATGAAAGAGAATGAAAAGTAATTGCACTAGGTTATATTTTTAGCTAGTAGATTTTGAAAATACGTTTTTTTGTGTATTTGAAATTATTATTAATAGGCCTATGATACTAATTTTAAATTAACAAGAGACAGAGGTAAATTTGAAAAATCAGTCAAGTGGGATCATCTATGATAAAAGCACATCATCATTTTTTTTGATGATTTTTTTTACCTCCCCCCCCCCCCAAAATGAAGTAACACCTCACGCTAATCTTTATTTATTACTGAAAAGTTCTAATAAAATTGAGGACGATATTTTTATTATTTTGAGTCGACCCTTTGACTTATCCTTAACAGAACGAATCCTCGTAAAATTGCGAAATTGTTATAGATCTAAATCTATATACTACTAAAAGTCAAGTTTGTTTACATGTTTGAATATTTATTTTTTTGTTTGTTTTTTTGTTTGTTTGTTTGTTTGCCTGATCGACTATTGTGATATGTTCGACTCAATCTGGATAGCTGTAAAATAGTATGTAGGTAGAGAAAAATTTTTGTTTTAAGACAGACTGTTAATCACACATTTATTTAAAGACGTTAATTAATTTATTGATTTATTCATTGTTAAATTAACCGTATTTTTTTAAAAATGTTAATACTTTGAATAAACTTTGTGGGGATAGTGACGTCCCTTGATAGTGACGTCAGAGTTTTTTGTTGACTCTTTAGTACAATAAAATGGCGGCGTCTACCGAAGAAAATTGTGTTCCCATTCCAAAGTTTAACGCGTTCTAAATCTAATTTTCTGTCGGTCATAACTTTAACAATACGTCCGTTTGCTGTATTTATTACGTTCCAACACTTATATCAATTTTCAACTGTCTTTTTTCATTTAGTTTTACAATAAATTTCTCTAGATCTAAAGATCAGCTGTCGAAGGAAATTTATGAATCTAGCCTAGATCTAGATCTAGATCTAGGTCACTAAACTCAATGTAAATTCTAAATCTAGACTTAATGTAAATTCTACATCTAGAATCTATTTCAGGCCTTAATAAATCTAGAATCTATTTCAGGCCTTAATTATTTTATATAAATCTTTGTTTGGCTAATTTAAGATAAAATTTAATTTGAAAGTTACTACTTCTAGACTAGACGCTCGAAATCAAGTTGCATCAAAGTATAGTATAAAAATTCATTTGTGACGTCACGAGTAAATAGCTAAGTTTGTAGCGTAGTCCGCTCTCATGCGAGTGGTACAGGTTCTAGATCAATATGTCAATGATATTTTTTTTCAATTTTTTTTTTTTTTTAGATGTTAATGATAAAAAATGATATTTTTTTTCAATTTTTTTTTTTTAGATGTTAATGATAAAGTTGCCTATCTGAACTTGGCAGGATACAGGGCAGGTGAAGTAGAGTTCATCTGTTTCTTTGTCCTAACCATATGAAAGGATAGTGTGGTCAGAGACATGCTCGGCTGGAATCGTTTTTTAAACGATAAAAACATGTTGTCTGAGACTTGGCGGGACACTGGGCAGGTGAAGTAGAGTTGAGTAGGTCACATGTGACGTCAGTATATGAAGGGATAGTCCGAAATCGGTGTTTTCGGTGTTTTTAAAAGATAAGAAACATATTTTTGAATGTGGGCTCTGTTTTTGTGACGATAAGTGACACTGCAGTAGCGTAGCGAGGAGGGGGGGGGCGGGGGGGGGGGGGGGGGAAAGGGAGGCGGGGGGGGGAGGGAAGGCGGGGGGGGAGGTGAAGGGGGGGGGCGGGGGGGACGTATGTTGGGGCGCCAAAATGGTTTGGAAAAATAAATTGAAAGGTTGAGGGGGGTTCAAATCGAAAGTTTGAGTGGGGGGGGGGGAGGGGGTGCACATCAAAAGTTTGAGGGGGGGGGTTGAAAATCGAAATCTTGGGGGGGGGTTAAAATCGAAAAGTTTGTCCCCGGGCGCCGGGAAGGCTCGCTATGCCTCTGAGTGACAGACGTGATGTTTTTTGATGGATGACCCCCGAAACCCACAGTTATCCAAGGGATGACGGGTATTCTAGTTTAATTTAAATTAGGGGCCTACTAAAATTTAGTCATCATTCTGTCTGTCACTGAGTGTCACATTACTAGATTCTAAATGATGATTACTTATTATACTAGATTCTAGCTTCGGTCGATATGTTATATGATCTAGGCCTACATAAACGATATATTAATTAATAATGGTCCAACTCCTCTCAGCGGGCATGGCTATTCTAGATAGATAGAATAAAAAAAATCATTCAAAAAGAAAATGAACAGCGTGACTTTTACTTTACCTTCGAATCTTCTTCGTCGGTGGACATTTTTTTTTAAGATCAATGATGCCAGAACAAAAATTTACAGATAGAGTCTAGATCTATATAATGTAATTTTAAGTAATCTAATTTGAATTTATGCTTTAAAATGCTGAGCGTTATTGTTGTATTTGTTCACAATTCAATGCCGTGTTCAGATCTTAATTAGACAAGTTAATCTCCGCCTACCTTCGAACTTTTTTTTTTTAAAACAGTATACATTGTATAGGTACTGTAATGTAAGGCACTGACTGTAAGCTAAAATCTTTCGAATCAGTTTCATTTTAGATTAATTCACTGAACACGACTTTAACACATTTTAATTAATTAAATATAAATATAGCAATAAGAGAAAATGAAATTAGCATAACTAAAAAGAAAAATACATTGACTATTAGGCCTACTAAAAAAACAGTTTAATAGATACGAAATAGCGAAATAGACAAAACTTTAAAGTGCCCATTAGTCCAATTAGACCCCTGATCGGAAGTAAATGCAGATAGATAGATTAGATAGGCCTAAGAATCTACTTTCGTTTTGTTATTACTATTAGATCTAGATCTAGAATCTAGATCTAATCTAGAGCTAGATCTAGATCTACATCCAATAACATTTAGGATAATATTTAGGTAAAATCACGATATAGCGTCGGAAATTATTGGGTAATGTTCGTTGAGTTTCGGTAACATTCGTTACTGTAAACCATAGTTTATTTGACCGTTGAAAGAAAAATAAAGTCAAGTGCATTAAATTAATGTTTTAACTTAATTTAATGTTTAGGCCTAACTGACAAAAAATTAACAACAATTAGTAAATCTAAATATTATTAATAAAGTCGAGTGTAGTGATTAATGTTTTTTTTAAGAAACAAAAAATCTGCAGAAGATTTGCGACAACCAGCTCTAGTTCTGTTAGTAAATAAGACGATTAGATTTACTAAAGTTAAAAGTAGTAAGAATAACTAGAATAATGTTTAGTAGCAGCAATAATTAGCACATACACTTAATATAGTTAGAAATAGAAAATAATTAGCAAAACAGTATTTAAATTGCAACTAAAATCAATCCTTGCACATTTTTCAACATTATGTATTAAAAATTATATGGCGGCAAATAAATGATGGTTTACAGTATTTTCGGTGGTTTCCGGAACGGCTCGACAGTCTAGGCTACGCTATGGTTTTACTGTTTTTTTTACTGCAGTACAGTTCCGGAATAATAACCGACGCTATATCGTGATTTTGGTAAAATCACGATATAGCGTCGGAAATTATTGGGTAATGTTCGTTGAGTTTCGGTAACATTCGTTACTGTAAACCATACTTTATTTGACCGGTGAAAGAAAAATAAAGTCAAGTGCATTAAATTAATGTTTTAACTTAATTTAATGTTTAACTGACGAAAAATTAGCAAAATTAGTAAATCTAAATATTATTAATAAAGTCGAGTGTAGTAATTAATGTTTTTTTTAAGAAACAGAAAAAACCTGCAGAAGATTTGCGACAACCACCTCTAGTTATGTTAGTAAATAAGACGATTAGGCTAGATTAACTAAAGTTAAAAGTAGTAAGAATAACTAGAATAATGTTTAGTAGCAGCAATAATTAGCACATACACTTAAAATAATTAGAAATACAAAATAATTAGCAAAACAGTATTTAAAACGCAACTAAAATCAATCCTTGCACATTTTTAAACATTATGTACTAAAAATAATATGGCGGCAAATAAATGATTGTTTACAGTATTTCCGGTGGTTTCCGGAACGGCTCGACAGACTACGCCATGGTTTTACTGTTTTTTACTGCTGTACAGTTCCGGAATAATAACCGACGCTATATCGTGATTTTACCAATATTTAATATTTAGGCCTACATCTAATAATAGTTATAGTAATGTTTAATAATTTAGACATTTAACTGATTTTAGTATAGGGCCTACTAAATTTACGTAGTACGTGTAACTGACTGTAGTAACTGTAGGCCTAGCCGCCCTAGGCCTATCCTATACCTACTTTTAGTACTTTAGTACTTATACTATTAAATTAAATAATATTAATAAATTATGATGTCTATCCTATGGCAACTATTTTTACTATAGATACTATACTAACTATAGAATATAGTGAATCTAGAATCTAATATTATTACTAACTTAACTAATCTGTCTACTAATCACTATACTATTATATTTATAGAATGTATTAGAATCTAAGAATAGATACTAGATTTCTACTAGATCTAGGTAGATACTAGAATCTAGATAGTGATAGATTAGATAGACTTTCTAGGACTAGGACTGTAGAATAAATAGTAAATACTAGTCTAGGTCTAGATCTAGCTACTAACTTGACTAGGTACGTAAATCGGTCGAGGCTAGATCTAGCTTTTAGTCTCAGAAATTAGTAGCTCGATTCGGATGATTAATTTATAGATTAGATACCGGTGTCCGATAGTAGAATTGTCTTTAAAAAGTTGTAATCTCGACTAATTTTAATTTTATGGTTTGAAATTTATTTAGGGTTAGGCATATGGTAGGACCAGGGTTGGGAATTAGGGACAGGGTTAGCATTGACATTAGCCAGCCATGTGTGTATTTGGTTAACTACCAGTAACCCAACACCCCTTTTTTAAAGAAGATTCCATTATTGGACACTTGTGTAGTGTAAACATTCTCCCCACAATTTTTATGTTTAAATAATTAAAAACTAGCGATGTTTTCATCAGATGCAACCAAATTGTTTTTTTCCTTTCTAGAATTAAACATATCCATGATTCCTCCTAACTCCCCTGAGGATTTCTGAGCTGTCTAATATTTAACCTGCTGTAGGCCCTCTTGTTCATAATGGCTGAAGAGAATATCTCAGAAAGCAGCCAATCAACCATGATACGGGATGACATGATAGCCAGACTTGTTCAGACAGATGCTCACTTCAAGCACCAGCAACGTGGAGAACCAGATCTTACACTGGAAGAGAAATCTATCATTGCTCTTGATGTTCTTCAGCGCAATCCAGCATTATTTTTGGAACGTTTTTCCAAATATCTTACCATTCCTGACACCAAATTTTTTGTCGACAAGAAGGAGGATTATCGGGTTGACTTTTATGTTCAAGAAATTCTAAAACGCTGTACTGATACAAGTAAAAAGGTTGTTAAAAATAGAAGGTACAGAGCAATGCAAGAGCTTATGGATGTTGGAGAATATTTCTCTGAAGATGAAATGAAATGGAGAGATCCTTTACTTTATGAACAAATGGTAGGCTTAGACTATATTTTAGTTAATTTTTGAACCATTTGTTTGTAATGTAAACTTCATCTTTGAATCATCCAGTCTAACTACATTGAGCACTCGTACAGTGTTTTTGTTTTATTTGTATTTAATACATATTTTGTTACATTTTTGTTCTGTAGGTTGGTCAGTATGAGAATGATGTTGAAAAAACTGACAGAATGGAACAAGAAATTGATAGAAGTGACTTGAAATTCTCTACCATCCTTTTGAAACATATGGATACTCAAGCTAATAAACAATACTTTGAAATTCTCAAAGAAAAAGAGGTCAGTTTATTTGCATTTATAGTTCTCTGTGCATAGATTAAAATTACCAGAGGGAAACAGTCAACTGTTAGATTTTTTTAATGTTGATTACATGCCATCATCCCATGACTAAATTGGTCAGTTCTTTTTCATTTGTTGTACTAATTATTTCTTCAATTATTATATAGGAATTGAATAAATTACATTTCTAAAATAACTTTTCTCAACATTAATTACAAGCTGAAGTTGTATTTTACTTCCATAAGCTTACATCTTGCTAATTATTGTGAATAAAATAGGAAGAGCAAGAAGAAGAAGAGGATACTGAAGAAGATGATGATATGGATGAAGATAACAATCTAAATAAAGCTAAACAGTCAAGTAAGAAAATATATTTTTGTGTGTTTTATAACTTCTAAAAAAAAATTCTGATTTTTAAAATGCTTTTTTCAGCGCATGGTTTGCATTGTTAAAATCTTTTTCTAACATTGAAATAGTGCTTTAGCTATACTATTAGATTATACTTTCCAATCAAAGTTTGAAATATATTTTGTCTATATCAAACCTTTTTATTTTTATTATATTTTTAAGAAGAAAATGCTGATAATGAAGAAATATCTGAAACGGAAAGATCTTTCTTGAAAACAGAATTTCTCCGGATCATGCAAGAGAGGTTTTTGTCTGGAGAGGACTCAGCTTTTGACTACAGGTTTAATTTTTATTCTAAGATCTCTGCTCTGTTTAATTGTGTTCTGATTAAATTATTAATGAACATTTATTCTTTTCCACAGTAATGTAGATACAAATACAGACTATGATTCTTTAGATATTGTTGGACACGATGCTGAAGAAAAATACTTTGATTCTGATGGAGATTATATTTCCAATGACTCCCCTTCGAGAGACATTCATTCTGATCGAATACTTAGATGGAGAATGGAAGGAATTGACCTCTTGTCTGAAGAAGAAAGGAACAAGGGAAGTAATTTAAAGACAGATAACAGTGAACCTGTTGAAGTGGATGATTATATGAGTTACACACCTTGTGATGATCCAGCTGGAGATAATTCATAGCAGTTGTGGAGGTTGTTGATAGTTTATAGAAATATTTTAGGTGAAAACCATTCTCTTTCAAGACTTTAGAAGTCTGGGATTTGTTGACACATCATGTGTAGATGCACATATTTTATGCCATTTTGGGCTCTGAAAGACTAGCTTTGGAGTTGTGCTTCAGATTAATTGACTAATATTAAAGTTTTAGTTTGGATTGGCCTAATAAGTCAAGTTGTAAATAGTTGATTACACAAACTGCCTAATATTTTATCTGCTGTCCAGAACTTTTAGCCAGTGTTATGTAGTACTGGACTGATTATACTCCACCAAGAATTTTAAATTTTTTATTGTGCAAGAGAAATTTTGACTTTTGTTTTATCAGCATTTATATCTAATTGTTAAGTTATTAAAAATGGAAGTATTTTAGCTTTTTATTTATCGTTTTGAAAGATTGTTGTTTAATCATTTTAAAACATTATTTTTTTTACAATAGGTTAACTTCTCATAATGAGATAACTTTGTATAACATAATGACCACATATTTATGATTCCTGAACATAATTTTCTCAGCATATTAAATACATTACTTCACTGTTGTTGGGATTAAAATACTTTTTTTAACAAAGATTTGCAATATAATTTACTCAAACCTGATTAGGATTCCGTGATGTCTATGAAATCTTGTCATTATCATAATTAATTAGCAATTTGTTTGTTGTTTATTGGGTAGAAGATATTGTTTTGTTTGTTTCGGTTGAAGTTAATAATTTTGTTTGTTTCTGTTAAACAAAAATGCAAGGCTTTTATTTCGTAAATATTATGAATATTCAGTCACATATTAAGGTAATTTTTCTTAATTTGATGACTGAGTTAACTAATAAACAAAATTCTACTAATATTGAAGATGTTAATTAATGTATTTTAAACATTCATTTTTTCAAATGTATTCACAAGTTTTACAAATCCAAAACATTGCAAATAAATATATGTAAACAACAATAGCAGTTTGGTGATACTTTAAGTTAACAAATACAATTTTTAATATTGCACTTTGTTCATCAAGTTTTAGAGGAAAAAACTTAAGTATTATTTGTGGCCAAGCATGTGACAATTGTGTTGTGTTAAAATCTTTTTATAGGATTTGCTGAATTATCTCCCCTCTAACCAGTCTGTCACAGTAAATATTGTATGATTATTGTTGGTCAGACAAGTAGTCGTCACCTAGTTTTAATCCAGTAGCGTAGCGGGGGGGGGGGGGGGGGGGGGAGACATATGTCCCCGGGCGCCGACCTTAGGGGGGCGCCAAATTGAAAGTTTGAGGGGGGTGCAAATGAAAAGTTCGAGGGGGGGGTGCAAATCGAAAATTTGCTCCCAAGGGGGCGCCAAATTGAAAGTATGTCCCCGGGCGCCGGGAAGGGTCACTACGCCTCTGTTTTAATCTCTAACAATCTATATCACCATGCACAGCACAACTGATGTAGCCTCTGTTTTTCCACTGTGAGTAGGTCTACATTACCAGCCAGCGCCTCCTCTTTCCCCTTCCCCCCCCCCCCCCCAGTACATGTCAAAGGTGATCTAGCCTTTATTTAATGCCCCCATGTTGGGAGGTCTGTTCCCAGAGTTCTGTAGATCCTGCAGGGTCCTGTCCATACTGCTAGGGTCAGCTCTCATATTTCGTATCACGTTTGAGTACCACATGCTCATGTGTCTGACCTTTGGCATCACAGACAACAATTCAGGGATTCGTTCATCTGGATCAACTTTAATGGCTGAGGACGAGACAGTGTTCAATTTTTTTTGTCTTGCTCGCTACAATGTGATTGCAGTAAATACATTGTTAATAAACCGGGAGTGATCTCGACTAAACTCTCTCGACTATTCTATATAACACTACGGGGGATGGCAACTCGGGACATAGACAATATTTTAAATCCAGTTTTAATTACTTAAACTTTTTATAATAGAATAGAATCTCGTAACAAAAAAGAATTGCGCACCAAGTAATGTCATCTAGGAGCGACTTCTGGGCATAATATTATTATAATATAATTTATATTATAGCGTAATAAACCGGGAGTGATCTCCCCTAAACTTTCTCGAATATTCATACATAACACTACGGGAGAGGGCACATCACGATATAGACATAATATTTAATTACTTAAACTTTTTAAAACAGAATAAAATCTCCTAGAAAAAAGAATTGCACACCAAGTGAACGAAAAACAGTATGTGCATAATAGTGGGGGATATTATTAGAACTTTATAAATTCACATGTGTTTTTTGAGAAATTGGAAATAGCGTAAATTACTACTTCCGGTCGATTAAAATTACTCAAAATTTGAAAGAAGGCAGAGAATTAGATCTTTTACTTACGTGTAAAATTTCATTTATCTATCTGAAATAGTGCTCAAGTTATAGCCTTTTGAAAAATTCCAAGTAGAAAAGTTCCACTTCCGGTTATCGGAAATTGCTCAAAAGTTGATACTGATCTACGATTTTCATGTAATACTTATATATGAAATTTCATCAACGGTACTCAAGTTATCGTGTTTACACTCACACAGACACACACACACACAGACATACGGACAAGATTGCAAAACAATGTTTTTCCGACTCAGGGAGCCCTAAAACGTCGAGATTTGCAAAAATTTCGATTTTTTTTTTTAAATTTTTTTTTTTGCACGATTACAAGACAAGTAAAAAAGCTAGCTGAAGTTGTACGAGTGGAACCTTACTTTACTGGCTGGGTCAGTCAGTTTTATTGCACAATCTGTCTAATTCTCCTCAAGATATTGAAGTAGAAGAACAACTGGGTGTACTTACAAATTAAATAGTGAGCAAGAATCTTCATCAGTGTGTGGTTGTGGTCCCATATTTGAGGCAAATTTTGGAATGTTGAGTTTTCTGAAACATCAGAAATCTACATTTTACTCTTAGTATAAATAAGCTCCATTACAATCTTCAGCTATTTAACAAGATCTTGTATCATGTATTTCAACAAAAAAAAAACTTTTTTTTAAAAAAAAAAATGTCCACAAACTTTTATTTTTCCATGATTACTAAATTTGTAAAAAGAACAAATCTAGTTCTTATTCATTTTATTTTAGTTTTTATTTCTTTTGAAAATAATGAAAGACTATTTTTTTTTTTTGAGTAGACAAAAGATTTTGATAGTCTTTTGCCAACACACTTATATTGAAACTTATGGCTCTAAACTAAAGTATTGCGACCAGTTACAGTACCTGGACTCATTATATTGAGAGAAGACAGGACAGCCACCTCTGTTTTGTCCATGTGCAAGTTGAAAATGTGGCTTCCAGTTTTAATTATCCGATTCCTGAATGGTGCAAGTGGGTGGTCTTGTGAGAGTTTCCAGTTCCAGAAGAATTTAAACTTTTTTCTCACTGGATCGAACCACTCTCTCGATGCCATAAGGATTGTATTTCCAAACAAACGACTGTTGCTGCCTAGCTTAACACGATCTTTAGGGTGAATTCTCTCAATATCTGAATATATTTTTTTTACAATGGAATTAGTAAATGTCTTGTAAATCAAGAAGAAGAAAAAAAAAACCCAACGATTTAAGGGCGACAATCCATTAACATTAATACTTCACCCCCCCCCCTTAATTTACCTGGCAACTTCAGAACAAACTGAGCTTCTGCGTAGGTTTGTCTGGCAACTCTTTCTTGAAAATGTTTCCAATGATCCAAATCCTCACCTCGAGCCGGCCAAACCTCCCTCTGTAATAAAAGAGATACATAGCTTAGATTATTTTTTTTTATCTCTAGGGGTCATCCATTTATCGACTTTTGTGGACTGGGGGTGGGGGTGGGGGTGGGGGGAGGGGTGGAGGTCGGGTCCATGTGGATGTCCACAGGTTGAATTTAACACCGACGTGTTTACAATTTAAAACAAACATAAAACTCTGTTCCTGCGTGCAAAATGTAAAAAACGTGAAATTAAAACAACAACATCGCAGCGTGTTAATAAAGCACTGGATTTACACCTACACCTGGGTCATCTATAAAATCAGTAAATAGGTACACAATACATGTCCCTGATTAATAGTAAATTGGTAGTAAGTTTAGAGAGGTCTATTAAATTTTTGTGGATGTCCACATTGAGGGGGGGGGGGGGGGGTCGGTCAAAGTAGACGCGTGTGGACGAGGGGGGAGTGGGTTCTAAAATCCGAAATTTTCGTGGACGTCATAATTGGATGCCCCCCTACCTTCTGTGACGTGGTAACGGCAAATCAATTCGTTGTCGTGGGACCTACCTGATTTGTGTTTATTGTTGGCGGATTTAAATCTTCGTCACATGATGCCACTTGGTTACTATAGTTATCTGTAATAATTCTCAGCCACTCTTCTTGGCGTGGAGTCAAATTATCTTGCCAACGTCGTGTTTTTCCATTAGGCACATAAGAAAATAGGCTTTTCCAGAAATGTGTCACCTGCAGAGAAAAAAAAACCTGCAGTCCAAGAAACTTATCTAAAGATGGGGTTCAGATGCACCAAAACGTAATTTCGGCCAAGCTTGGTAGGTTATCGCGGAAAGAGGCGGCACATTAAAACAAACAAAAAGTGCAGGGAATGATCAGGCTTCTCCCGAGGTCCAATATAAGGTGAAATAACGTTATCTGTTGTTAATGTTATGTCATTGGTCACATTGTGCTTATGGTCTTTTCTATATAAGGGGATGGTTTCAGAACTAGATACATACGATACTGAATGGGCTACATCATCCGTTGGGATAACTGACTGGGCTACAACATCAGTTGGGATAACTGAATGGGCTACAAGAACAGTTGGGATAACTGACTGGGCTATATCAGTAGGGATAACTGACTGGGCTACATCATCAGTTGGGATAACTGAATGGGCTACATCATCAGTTGGGATAACTGACTGGGCTATATCATCAGTTGGGATAACTGAATGGGCTACAAGAACAGTTGGGATAACTGACTTGGCTACATCATCAGTTGGGATAACTGACTTGGCTACATCATCAGTTGGGATAACTGACCTGGGCTACAAGAACAGTTGGGATAACAGGCTGGGCTACAAGAACAGTTGGGATAACTGATTGGGTTACACGTGACACATCTAGGCAACAAAAGTCTATGTACGTACCGGCGTGTTACCGAGGGCCCACATAGATGCCCACCAAACTGTTGCACGCTTTAAAGAACCTTTTTATGATTTCATAAGTTATCCAAGCGGAAAACTATTTTTAGGCTCCATTATGCCGGGACGACCGAGGCCTTTGAAGTGTGCAGAAATAGCTTGGTGCGGAAAAATGGGTTAGGTTGTATTTTTCGGGCACATTATGTTTACTAAATCTTTATTGATGAAGTTGCTTACATTTCGGCTAAAACACATGTTTATTAACAATCTGAAAACGAAATGTTAAATGTTTTCTTAATACCAAATTAAAGAAACGCGGCTAATGTTTAGCCTGTTTCACTCAAACCCTGTTTCTTTTTTTAATCCCCTCCCCACACACACACATCAGTACAAAACGAATTCGTCAGTGGTGAAGTTAAATCTTACTTAACGCAACGTTATCTTTGGCAAGTTGTAGTGAAACATTGTGCTAGTTGTATTTTCGTTGTTTTGAAGGCGACCTATCTGGAACTGTTACGTTACATGTTTTTTAACGACCTTGATGAACTGCGTAGATAGCACTTTTTTTAAAGACAGACATTTAAGCTTTAGTGTAACATTATTTTGATGATATACAAACTTCTGCAATATAAATTTTTTAAATGCTATCTATTCATCAGTAAAATCTGAAAACAGCAAGCCGTACCTCCACAACAAAACGTGTGATTGATTATCTTGAATGACGTGGTGTCTATTCAACATTAAAATCTGGAAAAAACAAAACAAGCCGTATCCCCTCAAACTAAAGATATGATTACCTTCAAGGGCGAGTAACCGTAAATGTCTGTAAACATGGTATCCAATGTGTCCAGCTGTGAGGGTTGTTTCCCTTTGGTCTTGTGCGTGTTGGCCATGATTGTGTCCATTAGTGTGTCGACCACCAAGAACATTTCGTTGATGTACACCAGAGTTTGTTCATTGGTGTAGGGGTCAAAACGCTTAGCTCCGTGCTCCGTGTCTATTGTTCTGTCAGCTCTCTGGGTGGCCGGGGCGCTGCCTGAGTCTGAGGGAGCCCAGTTGTGTTGAGTTGATTGGATGACATCTGGAGGCGGGTCTGTGGGTCGGGCCCCTGGGTCAGCCGGGTCCACATCAAGTGATATTGATGCAGAGCTTCTAGTTTGGGTCAGTTCGTGTGGTGAGCAAATCGTGTGTGTTATTTTTTGTTCCTCAACGGGTGTAAACACAGACCCAGCAGAGCTAGCGAAACTGTCATCAGCTTTAGGGACGTGTGTGGAAACTTGGCTGGGGCCGTTTTTAGTATGACCCCATTCGTTCTCGTAGTCATTTGCGTTTTCGAGCAATTCCATTTTAATAATAGCAGTATCTGCTCTTTTGGAATCTTTGTTTGACACTTCACTGCCAGTTGTAAACGATTGTGTATCTTGTGATTTCGTACATGTTTTTGCCAGCAGTTCATGTGTAGATATATTTGAATAGAGTGGAGTGTTGGGTAAAGAAAAACTGGCTTTTTCGAGTTCTATTTTAGGAACTTTGGAGCGGGGTTGTCCATAATCCCAAGAAGAAGAATTTAATCTCTTGTTAGTTTCCTGTTCTTCGCGATTCTCTAGTCTGCTACAGGTCTTACGATTGCCTTGTCGGCTACAGGACTCGACAGTGTAAGATTGTGCCGACTTAGCGTTTACCCTTAAATCTAAAACGTCTTCACATTTGATAACTTTGTCGGCTTCTTGTAGTAAAGACGTTTGGCTGTTATCCCGTAGGAAAGACGTTTGGCTATCGCCCTGTAGGAAAGACGTTTGGCTATCGCCCTGTAGGAAAGACGTTTGGCTATCGCCCTGTAGTAAAGACGTTTGGCTATCGCCCTGTAGTAAAGACGTTTGGCTGTGTCGTTGTGAGTGCTCTGTCGGTACAATGTCTTCTGCTTTTATTACATTTAAACATGGCGTCTGTAGAGCCGAGCCGGTCGTCTGCACCAGATTGTGCGGCAAGCCTCTCGTTGAAATGTCACTGACTTGCAACAAAGACGGCATTCTCCTCATCAGTTCTGTCGAGTTCACATTAATAGAACAAGGACTGCTGCGTGTGTTTGCTTGTGTCAACCTTTTAACTCGTTTTTTAAAGTTCTTGCTTCCATATCTTTCTCGGTGTGTTTCGGTACTTAGTTTCGATCTGTTATAGTTAAAATATCTGGATGGGTGTGGCACATCCGGCGTTGGTAGATTTTTGGTGGCTGTGCCCTGTGGAGGCTGGCTGTGTGGAGGTGTGAACTTCGCTCCTAGGATCGCTGGCCGCAGTGGTAGCGGAGCTGTCTGTGAGGTTAGGGTGGAAGGATACACCCGTGAGGGTGTGATGTGTGAGGGTGTGATGTGTGAGTGGCTCTGGGTGAGAGGTGGGACATAATGGCTGGCTCCAGTAGGGGGTGTGTAGTGTTCATGGCATTGAGACATCTCTGTGCCTGAAAATGGGGGCGTTAAAAAATGAGAGTTGTCCGAGAAGTAGCGATACCTAAGGTCACGCTGACCTACTGCGAGTAAGGCAGACGAGGGTGGAGAGATTACACTTTTGGAGTTGCTTGTTTGGACCATCGCATGGGGCACGTGGGGTACGCTACTCACAGCATGAAAATTGTCATTGTCTGAGGGTACGTGACTTCTGTGTATATTATGATGGCCATAGCATGCAGGAGCGTCGCCCCTCTGTCCAGTAAGACGATCAGTACGAACATGATAGGTTTGTATATCATAGCCATAGCGTGATGATGTATGTTTCATTTTTAAATTATGATAATCACTGCCATAAGGATTATGGTCATAGGCTTGAGAAACGACATCCACTTGTACATGAAACTGATCATTGCCTGTACCGATGCTATATTTAGACATGTGTAGTGCGTCATCAAAAAATGTGCTCGACTGAATTAGTTGTCTTTCGCTGAGCAACCCGTTGGAGGGCGTAACACAGTCGACTTGAAGGCCACACCGACTAGGGTAGAGTTTTCTAGGTCGACCCATTTTTATTGCTAGACAAAAGAAGATATTTCGAACATGAAGGAAAAACGCACATGATTTATGTTTGCTAAGAGATAGTAACGAATAGTAAAATATTTGATTCGTGTATGGCAAAATATTTCATTTGACCTTAACGCACAAATAAATATTTGTTTTGAAATCAATTTTTATACAAGCACCATATAAAAACAAACACTTATCTATTCAACAGTAATATTTCAGACGAATTACCTTCCCTGGACATGCCGACTAGCAAACACTTCTGATAACGACAGTAGCGGCAGTTATTTCGGTTTCTGGGATTTAGCCTGCACATTTTCTGATCTTTGCAGGCGTAGCTTTCGTGCTCCTTTAGTCCCCTACGGAAAAATTTCTGTAAGCAAAATAAAAGACAATCAAGTATTAATTTTAACTTAAAATTTAAAAACTCGGTAAAACCTTAGTTTAGCGTCGGTTATTATTCCGGAATCGTATAGCAGTAAAAAACAGTAAAATAATGCCAAAGTCTGTCACACACTTCCGGAATTCACCGGAAGTACTGTAAACCATACTTTATTTGGGTATTAAGAGAGTCATATTACAATAAGTCTTGTAGAAAATTAGTCTGTTTCGTTATTTTTAGTATACGACACATAATATGTAATGCAATAAATATGAAACGTATATGGGTTTTTAAGAATGATAGAGGATTAAAATTTGCAGGACCGGATTCGCGGACACTATTTTTAGCCTATTTGCTCCAGCACATTAGCGAGCAAAGCAGCATTGGTAGCTAGACATTAAGACAAACTTTATTAAAGTTAAAGACACAATGTCAGGTTCTAGAAACTAAGAGGCGATGAAAAATACCGTGGACATAATAATAAGGAATCGCTGGAACTTAGTGCAGTTAGAAGATTTAGCTGCCAACTAAAGCTAAAGTTAACATAACATTAAAGCAAGGAAAGTCGAGGGTCTGATACCTACACTAGGGGAATGTGGGACCGTGGTGGGGGGGGGGGATAAATACCTTGCATCCTTCACAGGTGTACACGCCAAAATGTATTCCATTAGCCAGGTCTCCACAGACTCGGCACAGTTCCTGGCCCTCCAGTGGCAGCACGGACTCTGGCTTCTCTGGAACACAGGACATGTCACATGTCATAATGTCAGGACATAGGACATGTCACAATGTTAGGACATAGGACATGTCACAATGTCAGGACATAGGACATGTCACAATGTCAGGACATAGGACATGCCACAGTGTTAGGTCATAGGACATGTCACAATGTCAGGACATAGGACATGTCACAATGTCAGGACATAGGACATGTCACAATGTCAGGACATGCTTTTCTTTAGCTCAACTCATAACAGAAATAGATCTATTCCAGTCTCTACATCAATCGTCATGGGGCAAGATCTCTGCAGCTGTGTGCTACAGATAGTTAGCTAAGGTGATTGGTATTTTTCTTATGTAAAGTCAAAGATATGTGTAATCAACATTTAGGCCCCTGGATATAATGCTATGTGTTGTTTCAAAGATTCGTTTGGCATTTCTAATATTTTTCCTAATGTTTAGCTACAAATTTAAGCGCAACAACAAATGTGTGTGTGTGTCTGCGTGACAGAGAGGGAAGAAAGATAGAGTGAGAGAGAGAGAGAGAGTGCCTTGACCCAGACTGATAGAATGACCCTTACCTCTCCTGGACATACCAACGGCCAAACACCTCTGGTAGCGACAGTACTGGCAGCGGTTCCGGAGCTGTTTTTTGACGTCACAGTTACCGCTGCACTGCTGTGGGATGCACGTCTCCCCGTCCTTTGTACACCGGATGAAAAAACTCTGGGGAGGTCAGACAATCTTGTGAATGATTGAGGTCAGACAATCTTGTGAATGATTGAGGTCAGACAATCTTGTGAATGATTTAGGTCAGACAATCTTGTGAATGATTTAGGTCAGACAATCTTGTGAATGATTTAGGTCAGACAATCTTGTGAATGATTTAGGTCAGACAATCTTGTGAATGATTGAGGTCAGACAATCTTGTGAATTATTTAGGTCAGACAATCTTGTGAATGATTTAGGTCAGACAATCTTGTGAATGATTTAGGTCAGACAATCTTGTGAATGATTTAGGTCAGACAATCTTGTGAATGATTTAGGTCAGACAATCTTGTGAATGATTTAGGTCAGACAATCTTGTGAATGATTGAGGTCAGACAATCTTGTGAATGATTGAGGTCAGACAATCTTGTAAATGATTGAGGTCAGACAATCTTGTGAATGATTGAGGTCAGACAATCTTGTGAATGATTGAGGTCAGACAATCTTGTGAATGATTGAGTGAGGTCAGACAATCTTGGTGAATGATTGAGTGAGGTCAGACAATCTTGGTGTGTGATTGAGTGAGGTCAGACAATCTTGTTGAATGATTGAGTGAGGTCAGACAATCTTGTTGAATGATTGAGTGAGGTCAGAAAATCTTGGTGAATGATTGAGTGAGGTCAGACAATCTTGGTGTGTCAGAAGGTCAGACAATCATGGTGAATGATTGAGTGAGGTCAGACAATCTTGGTGAATGATTGAGGTCAGACAATCTTGGTGAGTGAGGAGGTCAGACAATCTTGGTGAGTGATTGAGTGAGGTCAGACAATCTTGTTGAATGATTGAGTGAGGTTGAACAATCTTGGTGAGTGAGTGAGGAGGTCAGACAATCTTGGTGAGTGATTGAGTGAGGTGGAACAATCTTGGTGAGTGAGTGAGGAGGTCAGACAATCTTGGTGAGTGAGTGAGGAGGTCAGACAATCTTGGTGAATGATTGAGTGAGGTCAGACAATCTTGGTGAATGATTGAGGAGGTCAGACAATCTTGGTGAGTGAGTGAGGAGGTCACAGTAAATATTAATGTGAATGTAGATTAGGGTGCAGGTTATGAAAATGAAGACTGGTAGTTTAACCCTTTCCCCGGCGACTGGGTGTAATCGACCCGAAGTCGCTATATTTTTGCTCATATCTCGAGTCTCGGTTTATAAATTTTTCTGGGCCTCATTCCCATCTATAAGGTGGTTGGGATAAACACATTGGAGGTTGTAAATTTAAAAAATATGCGTAAGAATTTTTTTTATGAGGGTTTGAAATTTTTTTATACGGTCCCTGGCAACTGGGTGCTACACACCCGTACACAATTTTGAATGGAAAAAATATTTATAACTTATAAACTGGCTTCTAACAATTTGTATTTACTCATTGTGGGTTAAGTCATTGTGTTACATTTTCAAAGTTTAACTATAAATTAACAATCTGAAGATATTTGAGTAACAAAAATATCAAACAGGATTGAAGTAATCAACTTAAGTAACAAAATAATAGAACATTAACACGTTTTAATAATTCGCACCTCAGAGAGCACAGTTGTTAGATAAAATTAAAATATCTGGACATTTGCTTTTGCTGGCAGGGAACTTTAGTTTTTTTTTATAAAATATGGGCACCCTTTTAGTGGTGTTACTTGAGTCACAGGTCCAAAATATTTTAATTCCATACTTATCGGAATTGCTTGGTATGTATTGGATAAATCTACTCCCACCTCTAAAATCAACCACTTGCTAATTAGTAATGATCTCTCCAGGAACATAACACCTTTCTAAATTTGAATGGAATATCTACCATAATGGAAGCAAATATACCATGAGCCTGATGGACTGTTAGTGTTATTGTTGTGAAGTGAATATGACCCAGAAGGTTGCTGAATTTCTTCATAGAAAATTCTGCCTTCAAAAACTTCAATAATTAGAACTGAATTGACATACAACTCAATTGTTATTCTGCAGAGTGCCAGTGTCTCCTCTTGCTTTCTCTCCATCCCTGCTAATGCAGTCAAATATTGGTTGTATTATTTTTTGTGTTCATGCACAGAAGAAATATTTAGGGTCAGGCTGTTTATAAATCTCCTGGGATTAGCACTTCAGGCAGTGGTCTAGTGTACTGTTACTTTGTCTTTCCTGAAAATATTTCTTTTTCTTCACTTTGCACCAGCCGTTTCATTTCATTATGAATGCCAACTGTTGACACATTATTGATAGTTGAAATGCAGTATATTGGGTAGATCTCGTCATCAGAGCTGCTTGATACCGATGGCTGCCATTCTTCATCTTCTACCTCTGATACTAATAGTTCAGACTCAAAACTTGTTGGTCATTTTCACCTGCTATACTAAAACTGGCAAATATATTCCTTTATCATTAGCACTTGAGTTTAGACAGAAACATTCAAGACTTGTTTCTGTTGTGTTCTCAATAACGTTTGTGACTATTTATAAACCTTACTCTCAGGGTCACAACCTGTAGAACACCCACCCCACTCCCAGTTTGATCAATTAATTGCCCAGTATTAACTTCCAAGCAGCATTACAAAGTTGTTTTGCCTTTTTGTCCTCATTTGTACTCCTAATGAGGTTAATGTCAAGTTACTCTGAAAGGCTCGAATGTCTCTATCTACATTCCAGAGCTCCCACAAAAGACTACAAATCACTATATAGGTCTTCCCACAGGCAATCTTACCCCTGCATTTCATTAACCTATTGTAACTCTAAACTACAGTTCTGTCTGTAACTGCAAGTCAGAGCTCCAGCAAAGAGTATAAATCACTACATGTGTCCACCCACAGGTTAACTCTTGCTTGAGAATCCCATCAACCTGTAGTATCATATTACAGCTCTCCCATTGACAATAACATGTCTTGTGTTCCCCATGGTCTCTGTGCCCTGAATACCTTAACTGTGTCAGTATTGTTACCCACCCCACAATGAACATAGAAAAGAATTTACTATAAGAAAGTCTTTGGGTGTGATCCACCCAGTTGCCGGGGACAGGGTACCAAATATGTTGCCGGGGAAAGGGTTAATGACATAGCAATGTGGACATCAAGTATTATTTTGGCGCCAAATTAAGACACAGGTACATAACATAGTCCTAGAAACACAGCAGCGATCATTCAATCCTTTGCGAATCAAATTTTACGTACCCCAGAACACGGAAAGTAGACATCAAATCGATTCACGTGTACACAGCTGAAAGATATACTTTCACACAGCTGAATGCTATACTTTCACACAGCTAAATGCTATACTTTCACACAGCTGAATGCTATATTTCACACAGCTGAATGCTATATTTCACACAGCTGAATGCTATATTTCACACAGCTGAATGTTATACACAGCTGATTGACTCACGCTTTACACCGAAATAATTGCTGTGTTACAACATGCAGGGGCACTGGGTCAGTAGTGTCACATCTAGGTGGGGGGGGGGGGGCGAAAGGGGAGCGACAGGTTCAAAGCTTTTAACTCTAACGAGGCGTTTTGAGAAACTTCGATCGAGCTTTGACGAGATCTCTGATCGAGGTTGAACGAGATCTTTTATCAAGATTTGACGAGATCTCTGATTGAGGTTGAACGAGATCTTTTATCGAGATTTGACGAGATCTCTGATTGAGGTTGAACGAGATCTTTTATCAAGATTTGTCGAGATCTCTGATTGATAAGACACATTGTCTCCCCATTCCTTAACTTTAGTTTGCATCCAAATGTGGGTCTAGGACATTAACCCCTTCAATTACCCCCGGACATCCCCGTCATTACCCCCATGAGCAATTACCCTTTTGGGGAGTTCCCCCCCCCCCTCCCCCACACACACACCGCTCAAGAATCCTGACTCCAACTCTGTACTTATATATACCTTAATCCTAACCTTAAAGACTAAAACTAAGCATTCACCTCATCCTAAAACTTAACCCAAACCCAACCCTAGACATTGGCTCACGCCTAACCCTGACACTAACACTAATCCTAACCCAAACCCTGACCCTAAGCCTAATATCTCAGCCCTAACCCTAATACCTATTCATAGCCCTAAGTTTAGATGTACCTTAAGCTATGACGGGGGGGGGGGGGGTAATTGACTGGGGAGTAATCCCCCCCCCCCCCCCCCAAATGTACAGTGGAAATGACTAGATCAAGTCGATCATCAATGGGCGGGTTGACGGCAAGAAACATATTCAGCACCAAAAAAAGTTTAGAGACAACCTAATTAAAGACCTACATTACAAGGGAGACAAACAACTGCACCAAAAAAGTTTAGAGACAACCTAATTAAAGACCTACCTTACAAGGGAGGCAAACAACTGCACCAAAAAAAAAAGTTTAGAGACAACCTAATTAAAGACCTACTTTACAAGGGAGGCAAACAACTGCACCAAAAAAAAGTTTAGAGACAACCTAATTAAAGACCTACCGTACAAGGGAGGCAAACAACAGCACCAAAAAAGTTTAGAGACGACCTAATTAAAGACCTACCTTACAAGGGAGGCAAACAACTGCACCAAAAAAATGACCATTGGCCACCTCGCCACAGACCTCGCAGTGGTGAACCTCACCAGGGTCACCTGTCCACATGTGGTGCTGGAGTGAGTGTGGTGGCTGTTCATAGCAGAGTGGCTGTTCATGTCCGTGTGGCTTTTCATGGCCATGTGGTTGTACATAGCCGTGAGGCTGTTCATGGCCGTATGGCTGTTCGCGACCTTGTAGCGGCTGTTGTCTTGAAGCCCGGACGGAATAAGTTGATCCATACGGCTCCAAAGTTGAACCATTTCCCCAATCGCTAAATTTTGTGTCGCCAGGGCCACGCCCCCATTCTTTGAGCTTCATGTGTTGGGGGCCATCAGGCCAATTTTTAGACACACTTTGGCCATCAGCCCTTTCATTGCACTGTACATACCCAGACTTTTGCATCGAGTCATTATTCGTTGTTGATCGTATATCTTCTAATTGGTGCGCCGTAGTTCTGAACTCTTCTATCCGCTCTCTGCTTTCTTGAAACATTTTTTCTTCTTCTATGTCTCCCCATTCTTGACACTTCAAATTTTCTGGCCGATGTCCCCAGACTTTATTTTTTAGAATCCTTATGCCTTCTGCTCCATCCCGCCATTGTTCATTCGTCATGCTGAACGTCGAACGTTCGTCGTCTATATCCACGTGCACTTTACTGATGTTTCTGTAACCTTCCTCTGATCTCGGTCTTTGGTCGTGTGCCAGGTTTGCTAACGTCGCCATTCGGACATCGTCTGATGACAAGTGCCGTCTGCGCGGAAAGTTACACATATGTGTCTCGTTATCCATACAAAAGGTAGATCTATTTGTGTCTGGTTATCCATACAGAAGGTATTTGTGTCTGGTTATCCATACATACGGTATTTGAAAACTGTAATTTAGCATTAGTTTGTTTGGATGGAGTCGGATATCTACATGGATTATGTCAACCGATGTTTTCTCACATTATTCTGGGGAAAAGAAAATAATGTCCATGAACACTGGCAAGAACATTTACAACGGTGGATGCATACTTTAGCAAATAGTGTACTCATCAACTTCCTGACATTTCACGGAGATCGGGGGAAAGATGTAGTAATGTATTCACATACAGAATACTTGTATTGGTTTTATATATGTCATACGACACCGTGTTTATCAATATTTTGTTTATACACCTTATGTAGACGTGGTTTATATGCCACATAAGCGTGCCAATATCTTAATACGATGTTTTATATAGATCTACTTTCTACAAGAACAAAACCCAAAGAATCACGATTTTATAACCATATTTTAATAACATCGTACACCAAGTGTTATATCGTTGGCCAAATAGAACATCAGTGGAGAGTGCTACAATTAGATAGAGCCCGTTACAATTCATGCAACAATATTTAGACAAAATTTAGTCATTTATAACCAAATTTCTATTCAAAATTTTCTAAAGAAATTTCTGTAAATTTCTGTATATTCGATTAATTACTAGTATGTTTCAACTGAAATCTTTATAAAGAATTATAAGCCTTAGCAGTAAGACCGTTAATGCTGAGGTACCCAGTGGCTCCGTACTAACAGGATCTACAACTGAGGTACCCAGTGGCTCCGTACTAACACCCAGTGGCTCCGTACTAACAGGATCTACAGCTGAGGTACCCAGTGGCTCCGTACTAACACCCAGTGGCTCCGTACTAACAGGATCTACAGCTGAGGTACCCAGTGGCTCCGTACTAACTGGATCTACAGCTGAGGTACCTAGTGGCTCCGTACTAACAGGATCTACAACTGAGGTACCCAGTGGCTCCGTACTAACAGGATCTACAGCTGAGGTACCCAGTGGCTCCGTACTAACAGGATCTACAACTGAGGTACCCAGTGGCTCCGTACTAACAGGATCTACAGCTGAGGTACCCAGTGGCTCCGTACAGGATCTACAACTGAGGTACCCAGTGGCTCCGTACTAACACCCAGTGGCTCCGTACTAACAGGATCTACAGCTGAGGTACCCAGTGGCTCCGTACTAACAGGATCTACAACTGAGGTACCCAGTGGCTCCGTACTAACAGGATCTACAGCTGAGGTACCCAGTGGCTCCGTACTAACTGGATCTACAACTGAGGTACCCAGTGGCTCCGTACTAACAGGATCTACAACTGAGGTACCCAGTGGCTCCGTACTAACTGGATCTACTTGCATCCATCGATTGGGCAGCTGTAAAACTACTCTAATCTGTTTTATACATTTACATACAAGGGGACATTTTTTTTACAATTCTTTTGGTCAAAGCGAGACATACTTTAACATTTACATATCAGCTCACAAGAGTTGGACAAGTTAACTACACCAGTTTAACTCACAATAGTTGGACAGGTTAACTATACCAGTTTAACTCACAATAAAAAAGAGTAGAGGTATTTCAGATCAGAAACTATTATCGTAAAAAAAACTATCTCTATCATGGCAGAATCGAGAAACTATCGAGAACTATGATAAGAGGGATAGCGACCCAATCTGGCGCCCGGGGCGAACTATCAAATTTGTGTCCCCCTCCCCTACACCTACCTTGAAAAGGTTGGTGGCTCTTTTTGCCAGTCACTAGTTTTTGCTTTGGTGCCACACTTTGACTGTGTACAATTCAATACTTCTCGCTCAAATTGAGTTGTTGTTTTTTTTACCCCTTTTGGCGCTACCTTAGTGTCCGCGCCGGGGCGGCCGCCCCACCCGCTCTCCCATAGCTACGCCACTGACTATGATAGCAGAATCGAGAAACTATCATAGCAGAAGCGAGAAACTATCATAGCAGAAGCGAGAAACTATCGATAACTATCATAACAGAGACCATCTAGCCAGGATATAAAATAATTGCCATGCCAAAAACAGACCTTTTAATTTACATTTCTATTTATCGGTGCTTAAAATATTTTCCACATTACAAAACCTTCGTAATCTTTTTGTTCTTAATCCTTTTTAAAAAAATTTAATGGGGGAGGTGGGGGGGGGGGAATTATCTTTACGTGACCGAGTGATCCGTTTGGCTCCTATTTCTGGCACCGGTCTATTGGCCTGGTTTAACGACACACTGAACTTGAACTGGTTAGCAGACGGCGAATGCCAGGGAAGACAATCAAGTAAATAAAATAACGCTGAGTTGGTGATCAAATATTCTGTTGAGCAACTTCATGAAAAATCCTCGTGTTTCATGGCGGTGATAAATATTTGAGCATTTGGCTGGTGGGATACACAGAATGTAAAGTTTCTATGGCAAGACAAAAGAATATAAGACAGGATGAATTTTTAAAATCTCCCGGTGTGTACCTTAGCAACAGTTGCCAACACTTAAAATATCCCGATGTTTGTACCTTAGCAACAGTTGCCAACAGTTAAAATATCCCGATGTTTGTACCTTAGCAACAGTTGCCAACACTTAAAATATCCCGATGTTTGTACCTTAGCAACAGTTGCCACCACAAAATCTGCTGGTGTGTGTACCTTAGCAACAGTTGCCAACACTTAAAATATCCCGATGTTTGTACCTTAGCAACAGTTGCCAACACTTAAAATATCCCGATGTGTGTACCTTAGCAGCAGTTGCCAACACTTAAAATATCCCGATGTGTGTACCTTAGCAACAGTTGCCACCACAAAATCTGCTGGTGTGTGTACCTTAGCAACAGTTGCCACCACAAAATCTGCTGGTGTGTGTACCTTAGCAACAGTTGCCAACACTTAAAATATCCCGATGTGTGTGTACCTTAGCAACAGTTGCCAACACTTAAAATATCCCGATGTTTGTACCTTAGCAACAGTTGCCAACACTTAAAATATCCCGATGTGTGTGTACCTTAGCAACAGTTGCCAACACTTAAAATATCCCGATGTGTGTGTACCTTAGCAACAGTTGCCAACACTTAAATCTCCCGGTTTGTGTACAATAGCAACAGTTGCCAACACTTAAAATATCCCGGTCTGTGTACAATAGCAACAGTTGCCAACACTTAAAATATCCCGATGTGTGTACCTTAGCAACAGTTGCCAACACTTAAAATCTCCCGGTCTGTGTACAATAGCAACAGTTGCCAAAACGAGATCAGATGGCGTCAAATTACTTTTAAACCTTTGAGCGCCTCCATACAGAAGTTCAGCGACACATTTCACCGTTCTGATTGAACAATCAATTTTTCGCCAACCCCTCCCCAATTTATATAGAGCTCAAGTTTGCGCCCCCCATCCCATCTCTTCTTCATTTGTATAGTTGTTCAAGTTTGCGAAAAAGGCGCTCCCCCCTTCCCATTGCCACAAATCTGTAGACGAATTGAAGCAAGTGCTTGTAACTCTGGCGAATGTTTTAAAACATTTAGCGTGACACCACGGGGCACCTATCGTCAGCCATCATTTCAGCCCAGCTACCATTTCGTTTCACGCAAAGACCTTCTGTGAGAATGTCGCCACATGACGATGGTCACATGACCTTAATGGTCGCCACATGACGGTCGTCACATGACCTTAATGGTCGCCACATGACGATGGTCACATGACCTTAATGGTCGCCACTTTACTTGTGACGGTCGTCATGACCTTAATGGTCGCCACATGACTTTAGACGGCTGTCACAAGACATTTTCGATGGGGAAAAAACCTGAACAACCACATATTAGGGGAAGCTTGAAGGATGGGAAAAAACCTGACCAACCACATATTAGGGTAAGCTTGAAAGACTTCGGTCACGGTTGATCTCCCACATGAGGTCACGTGGTTATAAATCGTGTTGGAATGGAATCCTGACTTTCGTTTAGAGTTTAGCCTATAGATAAATACACAGCAAATGTCGCGTCATAGATTGCGCGGTACATATGAACGAGCCATGGGTTTAGCTTGCCATCCAGTGGTTGGTCAATGTCAAGGTCACAAAATATTTGTGTAACAATCTTTGTGATTGTTGAAGTATGGAACTAAAACAATCTTTGTGATTGTTGAAGTATGGAACTAAAGCAATCTTTGTGAATGTTGAAGTATGGAACTAAAGCAATCTTTGTGAATGTTGAAGTATAGAACTAAAGCAATCTTTGTGATTGTTGAAGTATGGAACTAAAGCAATCTTTGTGAATGTTGAAGTATAGAACTAAAGCAATCTTTGTGAATGTTGAAAGAAACTAGTCATCGATATTGCTTCGTTGAGGAGGAGATACGACCTAAAGCTGCGGACACACATCCATCCATCCATCCATCCATCCATTCATTCATACATCCAGAAATGACGGGTTAATAAACGCAATTCTCCAGAATGGAAATTGCGCTAAAAAGTGCTCAGCTATGACAAAACAATGTGTTTAAAAAAGGCTTGTATGATTATAAATAATGATAAACAATTTACAACATAAAGGGTGTTTTTATGACATTGCTCACCTTAAAGAAGAATTAAATAACCGGCTATTTAAACAAACTTAATCTGGCGCCATATTGTGTGATAACGCCCCAACCTATGTGCACCCGTCGGTCTGTGGGGTGCCAAAGCCCCAGCCTCAATGTGAGCTTGTCATGGCGTCAGCTGGTCTCCATGAAGGGCAGATAAGTCGTCTGCTCCTGAGTCAAGTTAGCCGGCGGTTGATGCAGTGAGTGTGTCTAGGGACAAATGTGTCGCGTACACAATCCTGTGTCTGGTGTACACTTACAATCCTGTGTACACTTACAATCCTGTCTCTTGTGTACACTTACAATCATGTCTCTTGTGTACACTTACAATCATGTCTCTTGTTTACACTTACAATTCTGTGTCTTGTGTACACTTACTATCCAATGTCTTGTGTACACTTACAATCTTGTCTCTTGTGTACACTTACAATCAAATGTCTTGTGTACACTTACAATCCTGTGTCTTGAGTACACTTATAATCAAATGTCTTGTGTACACTTACAATCTTGTCTCTTGTGTACACTTACAATCATGTGTCTTGTGTACACTTACAATCCTGTGTCTTGTGTACACTTACAATCCTGTGTCTTGTGTACACTTACAATCCTGTGTCTTGAGTACACTTACAATCCCGTGTCTCAAAAAATCAAGTCGTCCGGTATAATTTGGCAATAACTTAACTTCGTTGCTGATTTTAAAAAATCCAACTTGGCGATATAATCTACACAAGGAAAAATTGTTTTGATTGAGGCTAAAAAAATTGAGACTAGAACTTGTTCAATACATTATAACAGTTTGTAAAGGTAGATTTTATCTGCAGCAATCTATACGTGTTCAATACATTATAGCAGTTTGTAAAGGTAGAGGTAGATTTTATCTGCAGTAATCTATACGTGTTCAATACATTATAACAGTTTGTAAAGGTAGATTTTATCTGCAGCAATCTATACGTGTTCAATACATTATAGCAGTTTGTAAAGGTAGAGGTAGATTTTATCTGCAGTAATCTATACGTGTTCAATACATTATAACAGTTTGTAAAGGTAGATTTTATCTGCAGCAATCTATACGTGTTCAATACATTATAGCAGTTTGTAAAGGTAGATTTTATCTGCAGCAATCTAAAGTCTAATCTCAAGACGATTGTTTGACCCGCACAGTAAAAATAATGCGGTAAAAAAAGATAACGATATAATTTTTAAAATGTAAAAGTACTTTTAATTTTTTTATATGATACATTTAACTTCAAATTATGCTGAGTTTTAATTTAATTTAATTTTTTTTTCAAAACGAATAAAGGCCTAGCCTATAAATTATAATAATCCGTAGTGTGTGATAAAAATTATTCCTATTAGCAAAACGTAACACGATTATATTATAAGTTCCCTACTTACATATTTTTCCCTGAGACATCCTGGCGTATTTCTATCTCCACTGTAAACGATCCACTGCGCAGATCGCTCAAGCTTTTTTTCTCCCAGTGCACAAAGGCAACTAAAACATGGCGCATCTATGGAGCGGCAGTTGGCTGCATTAGAAAATGTAACGCGAGTACATCCAGCTAGTTCCCCAGCACAACTCGAGGTTACGTAGTCGAGTGTCTGTCCCTGACAGGCAAAAATAAAATACATTTGTGAACTGTTTGTGATAGAACGTTTACGCCATGCAGAGAAATGGGCCACGGTCGATGAAATGGCCCCACTTTAGATTGGATATTAGACCAAGGTCTAGCTTTAGCCAAGGGCGGAGCGACAAAGTACAATTAGGTAGGGTGGCATTTTTTTTGTTCACTGATCACATAGCCTATTATCTACCGGTGAACTTCAGTCTCTATATCAGGACACTTCAAGTACGCTGACTGGGCGCTTTGCTTGATATGCGTTTTAGGAGAGAGTTTGTTGTTGTGATGGGGGGGGGGGGGGGGGGTAGACCACGTCGTTATCTGTTATTTACCCACATGGGGTGGTGGGGCGGGGGTGGGGCGGGGGAGGAATTTGAAAACACTAGCCATAATTTTTTTAAACGATCCAGATCACGACACGTTGCTGTCTGAGCACCTGCATGCGTCGCGCGTGAGTGCGTGGGGACTTGGATCATTAAGTCGTGTCACGTGGGATTTTGATACTAATCCATTATATTTTGTGGAGCATATATTTACGTGATGAGGGGATTAACCCTTAGCATATTTCATTTGATCTCGGCACAAATCCTTTGCTTATAACGTGACAACTGCGAGAGATGTTTTATCTTTAAGTGTGGGGCACTATCGCCAAGTGTGGGCAACTATCGGCAAGTGTGGGGCACTATCGGCAAGTGTGGGGCACTATCGGCAAGTGTGGGGCACTATCGGCAAGTGTTGGGCACTATCGGCAAGTGTGGGCAACTATCGGCAAGTGTGGGGCACTATCGGCAAGTGTGGGGCACTATCGGCAAGTGTGGGCAACTATCGGCAAGTGTGGGGCACTATCGGCAAGTGTGGGGCACTATCGGCAAGTGTTGGGCACTATCGGCAAGTGTGGGCAACTATCGGCAAGTGTGGGGCACTATCGGCAAGTGTGGGGCACTATCGGCAAGTGTTGGGCACTATCGGCAAGTGTTGGGCACTATCGGCAAGTGTTGGGCACTATCGGCAAGTGTGGGGCACTATCGGCAAGTGTGGGGCACTATCGGCAAGTGTGGGGCACTATCGGCAAGTGTTGGGCACTATCGGCAAGTGTGGGCAACTATCGGCAAGTGTGGGGCACTATCGGCAAGTGTGGGGCACTATCGGCAAGTGTGGGGCACTATCGGCAAGTGTGGGGCACTATCGGCAAGTGTGGGCAACTACCGGCAAGTGTGGGGCACTATCGGCAAGTGTGGGCAACTACCGGCAAGTGTGGGGCACTATCGGCAAGTGTGGGGCACTATCGGCAAGTGTGGGGCACTATCGGCAAGTGTGGGGCACTATCGGCAAGTGTGGGGCACTATCGGCAAGTGTGGGGCACTATCGGCAAGTGTGGGGCACTATCGGCAAGTGTGGGGCACTATCGGCAAGTGTGGGCAACTACCGGCAAGTGTGGGCAACTACCGGCAAGTGTGGGGCACTATCGGCAAGTGTGGGGCACTATCGGCAAGTGTGGGGCACTATCGGCAAGTGTGGGCAACTACCGGCAAGTGTGGGCAACTACCGGCAAGTGTGGGGCACTATCGGCAAGTGTGGGGCACTATCGGCAAGTGTGGGGCACTATCGGCAAGTGTGGGGCACTATCGGCAAGTGTGGGGCACTATCGGCAAGTGTGGGGCACTATCGGCAAGTGTGGGGCACTATCGGCAAGTGTGGGGCACTATCGGCAAGTGTGGGCAACTACCGGCAAGTGTGGGCAACTACCGGCAAGTGTGGGGCACTAGCTGATGTTTTCTCCTCAAGTATGGGCATGAAACAAAAACCACCATCGTATATTTTGTGTGCGATTGTGTACGCTAAGCGAAATGTTTTGGCATCTATGTTGTGTTTAGGTACTGACACAAGAACGTGTTGTATATGTCTATGTTACGTATGTTGTACCTGTCTATGTTACGTATGTTGTACCTGTCTATGTTACGTATGTTGTACCGGTCTATGTCACGTATGTTGTACCTGTCTATGTTATGTATGTTGTACCTGTCTATGTTATGTATGTAAAAATGTACGGATGGCAGCGTTTGGTAATAGGCACTGGGTTGTCTTGACAAACTGCATGGCCAAAACTGATTGACATATTGCATGGCCCAAACACCAAGACAAACTGTATGGCCAAAACTGATTGACATATTGCATGGCCCAAACACCAAGACAAACTGTATGGCCAAAACTGATTGACATATTGCATGGCCCAAACACCAAGACAAACTGCATGGCCAAAACTGATTGACATATTGCATGGCCCAAACACTATAACAAACTGCATGGCCAAAACCGCTCGACAATTGAAATCATGTTTGCAAAATACATTAATATCCCTTCTATATTTAGAATTTATTTTTATTGTTTAACAATAAAACTACGTGGGGTTGGGGTTGGGGGAGGGGTTGTGGGAGGTTCAACTGCCCTCTAGCATCGAGCTGACTCTTGTGCACTTGAGAGTGGCCCAGCCTGCCTGGGGTTACCTGGGTATGTAGGCTAGGGTTCGATAACAGTGATCGAATAACAAGACAACCTGCCATCTCTCTCCCTCTCTCTCTCTTGCCCAGCACTCGGCTGGGGATGGTGCGAGGCGGCCTGTGCTGGGGTGATGCGAGCTGTCGCCGTCTGACATTCGGTGGTTATAATTTAATGAGACGGTACTTTACGGTTACATTGCCGTTGTGTAGACGTTATTTTCTGTAACATTGCCGTTTGTTTAGATGTTATTTCAATGCAACATTGCCGTTATTTAGAAGCTATTTTACTGTAACATTGCCGTTGTGTAGACGTTATTTTTTGTAATATTGCCGTCGTTGTGTAGATGTTATTTTCTGTAACATTGCCGCTGTTTAGACTTTATTTTCTGTAACATTGCCGCTGTTTAGACGTTATTTTATTATAACATTGCAGTCTGACATTCGGAGTTTAAATGTTACTTGGAAGGTTCAATTTTAAGGTTGATTCTGGCGGCCTGACTTAATTGATTTAGAAACTACTTAACCTATGTCAATCGTCACAAACTTTATATATCCTGCTCTACTTCCTACTGTAAACAAACGCGACACCGTCGTTTGTTTGGGGTTTACTGCCACCAATCTCAAGCCGGCGACATGTTGCACTTGTCACTGGCCTAGCTTCGGTGCATCACTTTGACCCCGTGTGGGGAGAATGCGCACTTTAGTCTGTGAATATTTTCGTCTCCTGCGGCCTACAATTCGTCCGCCATTTTTTCTCTCAGCACGTTTGGTGCTGCTTGTTTTCTCCTCGTTATCTCCCCTTGGCTCTAGTTTCCCCCTACCCCCACCCTACCCACTCGCTGTTTTACAAATAGACGAGAGGAAAGTAGAGGCGGCGTCTGGCCGCAAAGTGCCGGTATTGGCTGGGTGTGATCGGATTTCGCTGACCCCAGGGTGTGATCGGATTTCGATGACCCCCGGGTTTTAAATCAAGCACATGTTTAGACCAGCAGGCAAATGGCTGAATATTAGAATGGCTATGCGCACAACGATTCTCATGAAGCGTGACGTGAACATATTAATCAGAATTTTTTTATTATTATTCCGGCAGTGTTTTCCGGAGGGCAGGAAAAAGATATGAATAAACTAGATCAAATCTATAGAGGCCACTGCAGGGGTCCTAGGGCGTGTCTGTCTACATGATAGTTACAACCAGTGGGGGTCATGCAGGGGTCCTAGGGCGTGCCTGTCTACATGATAGTTACAACCAGTGGGGTCATGCAGGGGTCCTAGGGCGTGCCTGTCTACATGATAGTTACAACCAGTGGGGTCATGCAGGGGTCCTAGGGCGTGTCTGTCTACATGATAGTTACAACCAGTGGGGTCATGCAGGGGTCCTAGGGCGTGTCTGTCTACATGATAGTTACAACCAGTGGGGTCATGCAGGGGTCCTAGGGCGTGTCTGTCTACATGATAGTTACAACCAGTGGGGTCATGCAGGGGTCTTTTTGTGTTCTGCTTTCCTAATGGTAGGCGACCTGGTATATGAGCAAATGATAAGTAAATACACGATGTATGAGCACATGATAAGTAAACACATGATGTGTGAGCATATGATAAGTAAATACATGATGTGTGAACACATGATAAGTAAATACATGATGTATGAGCATATGATAAGTAAATACATGATGTGTGAGCATATGATAAGTAAATACATGATGTGTGAGCATATGATAAGTAAATACATGTGTGAGCATATGATAAGTAAATACATGATGTGTGAGCATATGATAAGTAAATACATGATGTGTGAGCACATGATAAGTAAATACATGATGTATGAGCATATGATAAGTAAACACATGATGTGTGAGCATATGATAAGTAAATACATGATGTATGAGCATATGATAAGTAAATACATGATGTATGAGCATATGATAAGTAAATACATGTGTGAGCACATGATAAGTAAATACATGTGTGAGCACATGATAAGTAAATACATGATGTATAAGCACATGATAAGTAAATATATAATGTATGAGCACATGATAAGTAAATACATGATGTGTGAACACATGATAAGTAAATATATAATGTATGAGCACATGATAAGTAAATACATGATGTATGAGCATATGATAAGTAAATACATGCAGTGTTTCTTCCAGACTTTTTTCTCCGGGGGGGGGGGGGGGGGCACTTGAAATTTTCGGGGGGGAGGGCGTAGACTCTCTTGGGGGGGGGGGGGGCACTGCTAAAAGTATATATTTTCTATATAAATTATATAAACTTCATTTCGTTCGGGGGGCGGTAGATTTTTTTCGAAGAGATGCATGGAAGAAACTCTGAATGCATGATGTGTGAACACATGATAAGTAAATACATGATGTGTGAGCACATGATAAGTAAATACATGATGTGTGAGCACATGATAAGTAAATACATGATGTGTGAGCACATGATAAGTAAATATATAATGTATGAGCACATGATAAGTAAATACATGATGTGTGAACACATGATAAGTAAATACATGATGTATAAGCACATGATAAGTAAATATATAATGTATGAGCACATGATAAGTAAATACATGTGTGAACACATGATAAGTAAATATATAATGTATGAGCACATGATAAGTAAATACATGATGTGTGAGCACATGATAAGTAAATACATGATGTGTGAGCACATGATAAGTAAATATATAATGTATGAGCACATGATAAGTAAATACATGATGTGTGAACACATGATAAGTAAATACATGATGTATAAGCACATGATAAGTAAATATATAATGTATGAGCACATGATAAGTAAATACATGTGTGAACACATGATAAGTAAATATATAATGTATGAGCACATGATAAGTAAATACATGATGTGTGAGCACATGATAAGTAAATACATGATGTGTGAACACATGATAAGTAAATACATGTGTGAGCACATGATAAGTAAATACATGATGTGTGAACACATGATAAGTAAATACATGTGTGAGCACATGATAAGTAAATACATGATGTGTGAACACATGATAAATTAATTCAAGTAAATGACACACGAGTATTTGATAAGTAAACGCCGGACGAATTATGATCAGCCCGTGCTGGGCCTAGCAGTGAACCTCCCCCCCCCCCCCCACACACACACACTCGATACAATACCCACACAAAGCTTAGAAAACGTTTTACAACTACCTCATGGCAGCAGCACAATATCCAAATGCCAAACATCAACGTGACAAAATCCAAATGCAAAACATCAACGTGACAAAATCTAAATGCCAGATATCAACGTGACAAAATCCAAATGCCAAACATCAACGTGACAAAATCTAAATGCCAGACATCAACGTGACAAAATCTAAATGCCAGATATCAAAGGGACAAAATCCAAATGCCAAACATCAACGTGACAAAATCCAAATGCAAAACATCAACGTGACAAAATCTAAATGCCAGACATCACCGTGACAAAATCCAAATGCCAGACATCAACGTTACAAAATCCAAATGCCAGACAACAACGTGACAAAATCCAAATGCCAGACATTAACATGACAAAATCTAAATGGCAGACATCAACGTGACAAAATCTAAATGCTAGACATCAATCAACGTGACAAAATCTAAATGCCAAACATCAACGTGACAAAATCCAAATGCCAGATATCAACGTGAAAAAATCCAAATGCCAAACATCAACGTCACAAAATCTAAATGCCAGACAACAACGTGACAAAATCCAAATGCCAGACATCAACGTGACAATATCCAAATGCCAAACATTAACGTGACTTAAATCTAAATGCCAGACATCAACGTGACAAAATCCAAATGCCAGACATCAACGTGACAAAATCCAAATGCCAAACATCAACGAGACAATATCCAAATGCCAGACATCAATCAACGTGACAAAATCTAAATGCCAGTCATCAACGTGACAAAATCCAAATGCCAGACATCAACGTGACAAAATCTAAATGGCAGACATCACCGTGACAAAATCCAAATGCCAGACATCAACGTTACAAAATCCAAATGCCAGACAACAACGTGACAAAATCCAAATGCCAGACATTAACATGACAAAATCTAAATGGCAGACATCAACGTGACAAAATCTAAATGCTAGACATCAATCAACGTGACAAAATCTAAATGCCAGACATCAACGTGACAAAATCGAAATGCCAGACATCAACGTGACAAAATCCAAATGGCAGATATCAACGTGACAAAATCCAAATGGCAGACATCAACGTGACAAAATCTAAATGCTAGACAACAACGTGACAAAATCCAAATGCCAGACATTAACGTGACAAAATCTAAAAGCCAGACATCAACGTGACAATATCTAAATGCCAGACATCAACCAACGTGACAAAATCCAAATGCCAGACATCAACGTGACAAAATCTAAATGCTAGACATCAATCAACGTGACAAAATCCAAATGCCAGACATCAACGTGACAAAATCTAAATGCTAGACATCAACGTGACAAAATCCAAATACCAGGCATCTACGAGACAATGTCCAAATGCCAAGTATCACCTCGACAACATCCAAAAACAGTTCCATTTCTTATCTTGTGATGTTTGTCAACCTTTAATTATAGGACTCTATATTCAGTGACTCCGGCCTGTGAAATGAGGCCAAACGAATGGAATATTTTTTATGTTTTTTAAAGTGTTATCTACGTCGATTTATTTTTAAACATCTTTTAAACATGGCTGGCGTTAGCTTGCGGTCCATGTCACTGTAGATTCAATGTGACCTTGGTGACCGTGTCTTCTGCTGCACAAGTGATCCATTTCAGTCCCAGCTGGCCATTTATTTCCCTTTATCATTTAAAGTTGGAGGGAGATAATCCCGGATTTCAAGATGAACAGCTTGGTGAATTTACGTGAATTAAAATTTAAAATGTGAACGTGGGGTGGAGAGGGAGCGGCTGATTGTGCATACGTGCTCACTCACGGCGTAGTGCGATTAGGTCGGGATCTTTCCTCACTCCGCAAACGTATAAGAAGTTAACAAAATATACGTAACCTATCTGATCTCTTCAAATATTAGAGAATTTTACTGGGATTAGAGAATTTTACTGGGATTGTGACATGAAATATAATCCCCCCCCCCCCCACACACACACGCCATTACACGTAGCCACTTCATTCCAGCACACGTGTTACACAATAAAGATTTTAAAAACTCCTCTTTAGACCTAACGGTCCATTGGGCAGATGAAGTAGAGTTCATATGTTTCTTGACCTCGGCAGTTGATGGGACAATGTAGTCAACACAATGCCCATTTACTTTACTTCCCAGAACGTGAGTTAGGTACCCATCAGAGCTGGGTTATCTCAGGGACACTTCACTGACTTGAACCCAAATTCAAGCTCAAGACTTTCGTCATTTGTTTTGCGTTCTATCTCTAGGCCAAGCCACCGCCCACTTGATGTAGGCTACATGTATAACTGTGTGCATGTCAAATGTTTAATATTATCAGCTTTTCTGGAGCTTTTTAGACGGTTAAATGAAAAAGTTTAGATCTTCGTTAGCCTTGAAAAGATATATATATCATATATAACATATGTGTTACAGAATTGAGCTTTATATATTAGATATATATATATATATATATATATATATATATATATATATATATATATATATATATATATATATATGTATATATACCACCTATTTCGTGAGGACCAGAATATTACCTCACTGGGATGAGGTTTATAGTTTATTAGCTAAGGAATAAGACACACACACAACACACATCAATAAACACACACGCAACACTCATGGTTGGTTTAAAATTGGAAAGATGCAACGCCATTTTTTTTTTAGAGCAAGGGGAAATAATCGTAAATCAATACAACACTCGGTACCCTTGTTACCGTCAGTTGCTGCCCCTATTGTTGTTGACTAGTACTTTAGCCTGTTGTTAAAATAGATCGTGGTACCAGGTCGTGTCTGGCTGTCTATCTCTGTACCACGTGACGGTGGCAACATGAGGCAGCCATCTTAAATCTTGACCGAGAAGTATCAAATCGGTCCACAATCTTTGATTCACTGAACATGAAATGTGTTTTGTTGGTTAAGGTTTTTATCAGCGAACTGAATAAATTATTGTAACGAGTAAATAATTGAACTGAATGATTGAGGCTCTCATATTTAATCATTGCACTGGAAGTCTGAAAGATTGAAGATTAAGTTCCAATGTCTATTATGATCCAACACTGTCCACAGGGTTTGGACTAACAATGATTTAACCCAGTGCTTCTTCCACACTTTTTTCGGCGCGGACACTAGTAAAAGTATGTTTACTATATAAATTCCATCTCGTTCGGGGGGCGGTAGACTTTCTTCGGAAGAGATGCCTGATTTAACCCTAACATGATACACAATGTCACATTGCCCCAAGGAATTAATCATTCCCTATGACTTACACCAGGGTCGTCCAATTGTTTTTTTTTTACTTTGATTCCTTTGTGTATAGCCTGTTTTGTAATAAATTGATACGATAAGCATACATTTGCAGCTGAATGTGTTCTATTCTATAAATAGCACATGAACAACAACACTACTTGATTGGTTTGGTCTGGAACAGGAGTTTTATTTCATTCTAGCGTGCTTTGAACAGACTATCATGTGTTATTTCAGAACATAAATATTAAACGCTATTTTTACCTTTAAGAATAACCTAATTACAATTGTCATATTTCAAGCTAAATAATTAATTATAATTAATATGATTGTAACGGGGTCTTCAGATGTTAATATATTTGTTGAACGAGGTAGACATGTTACTTCCAAGCAGGGACGGAACTACAGTGCCGCCAGATGCGGGGGGGGGGGGGGGTCGTTTAGGAGCCCACAGCCGACCATATTGATATGTGGTTTGTAAAAGAAAAATACTGTAGCTGCGATACGATTATCTTTATTTTACAGTCACTATACCACACTCGTCCGCAAAAATTAAAATCCATTACACAAACTGCAGTGTAAAATATAGGCAAAACTTCAAATTTTAATGACTTCTGTGACTTGCTACTCTAGTTTGGTAGTAAAAGAGAGGACACATAACTGTTTGACCGATCCTCCAAAGTGTACTGTGACAGATGGGGCAGGGGATGGGGGACCAAATAGGGGCTCGAACATTGTCGTCAAATTTATTTATATACTAGCCATCCCGGCCAGGCCCTGCACTGGCATCTCTGAAAAACGTATCAAAAGAGAACCATAACTTGTGTGTTTAGTAATCAGCATTTACCCGGCATTGCCTACCCTAACCACAACCAACCAAAACACACAAAAACGCAAACATAACACTAACACAAAACAAACACAAACGAAAACAAAAAAGCAAACGCAAACACAACCACAAACACAAAGAAAACACAAAAGCAAAGAAAAAAGCAAACGAAAACAAACCCAAATCCAAACGCAAACACAACCACAAACGCAAACTCAAACACAAAGAAAACACAAACGCAAAGATAAACTAAACTCAAAGTGTCCACAGTCTAGCCAGGGGCGCAAAATCGCACCATGACGACGTGCGGCGTAACCGCCTGATTCAACTTAGTCAACGACTATAGTACCCAACGCGAACGTAGATACCATAGTGAACACGGGAAGGCCCGGGGCGCCAAATAGCACCCTGTCACGTAAACACAGTCTATATACAGTCAGAGTCTATATACATATAATTCTCTTCTTGGAGACGATTGAAAACACACAACTGTAAGCGCGCTCCCTACCACCACCACCCCTACATGGTCTGGTGAACTGTGGTTCACGCTAAATGTTTACAATCGTAGAGCCGGGTTTAGTGACGGCTATTAGGGGCAGTAGCGTAGCGAGGGGGGGGGGGGCATATGTCCCCGGGCGCCGACCTTAGGGGGCGCCAAAATGGGTTGGAAAAATAAATTGAAAGGTTGAGGGGGGTGCAAATCGAAAATCGAAATCTTGAGGGGGGGGGGGGGTGCAAATCGAAAGTTTGATGGGGGTGCAAATCGTTTGAGGGGGGGGGGTGCAAATCAAAATCTTGAAGGGGGGTGCAAATCGAAAAGTATGTCCCCGGGCGCCGGGAAGGGTCGCTACGCCTCTGATTAGGGGCAGATAATGTAGTTTGAAACGATTTTAAACTTAGGGCAGGTAACTAAGAGGAGTTTGCTTTCAAGGGGGGTGGGTGGGGTTGGGGTAGGGGGAAAGAAGGGGGGTATCGTCCTAAACGACCATCTGATAGTGTTTTAAAGCAAATATTTTCAGTGGCAGCATTGGTACTGTCGAATTCACAAATTATGAATTACTGAATATTAGAAAATAAAACAACTAAATAACGGCGTATGATACGCCGCGGGTCGGCTCGTTTTGTTTAATTTATACTCTAGTCTCCTATACGCAAATTACACAATATAATAATTCGAAAGTCTGATATTAACAATCTTTTAGATTTTAGACGATAGTTAAAACCAAACAGTTGTTGAGCTGTGTACTGTTTGGGGAGGTGTACTCATTTAATCATTTATCTGAACTTAATATATTTAGCAAAAACCTGAACAAAATTTAATTAAAATATTTTTTCTTTATAATAGTAATAATAGTGCACTTCAGAACTAGACACAGTGCCGTATTTAACTATATAACATAATATAGGTCTAGTACAGGGGTTCCCAACCCCGTGCCCGCGGGCGCCATGGCGCCCGCCGAACGATTCGTATGTGCCCGCCTCTCACTATTCGACAGAGACAGAATTTTTTTCATAAACATTATTGAAAGGTTGAAGGGGATGGAAGTTTGAGGGGGGGGGGGGCGTGCAAATCGAAAGTTTGAGTGGGGGGGGGGGTGCAAATCGAAAGTTTCGTCCCCGGGTGACGGGAAGGGTCGCTACGCCTCTGGAAGGAGTTTGTCGATTTAAAATAGGTGGTGCCCGCCACCCTACCGATATTTTTAAATTTTAGAATGTGCTCTAGAGAAAAAAAAAGTTGGGAACCCCTGGTCTAGTAGTACAGTAGGTCTATAATTGAATGCAGTTTAAAATGCGTCAAGGTTGGCAAATTCACATGAAAAATATCAATTCCAGGAATTTTAAGAACTTTTTGTCTATTTGGCTTGTAAAAAAAGAATGTTAAATAATTTTGACTTTTAAACAAAAAATCTTATTTTATTGTAATATATAGAATAATATAAAAGAAGAAGGAAGATCAGTTTAACGTGAAGATTTTTTATAATTCAAAGTAAATCTAAGTCTGTTGATGAAATTTCTGTTTATATTTAGATTATACTTTTATTTCAATTTGACCAACACTAGATCTAGAAGTTGTTTTTTTTTTAATAATCATCATGGCGGAATCCATTCGCAATGCTTGGGCCAATGTCATGCGTAGAAGATTTATAAGATTAGGAATACCGTTTGTTGTAAGATTACATTGATATTTGTTATAAAATATAATTACATAGGGAATTTCTCTGATGTAGTTGTGAAATTCTCAGCTGTTTTTAGATGCTCTTGTTAGATTAGCTCACAGTTAAAATAAAATAAATATTAGCCTAAATGTCAAAAGTCAAAGGACAACAAAAAAAAAAGGACGTCAAAGAAAGGTAATCTAGGTAACCGCGACTAGATCTAGTAATGTGAAAAACAGGTGACTCCTTAAATTTTAATAATTATTACACATTTTGCGGAGGATTTAGAATATATGTTTTGAAAAATACAAAAATGTTTCCTTGTTTCTTTTATGGAGATCTAGAATCTACATGTTTTCAAACAATTGAATTAAAACTTTTCAGTAATAAATGAAGACTAGAATCTAGCGATGTTTTCATCAGATGCAACCATACTCATTTACTATAGCAGCCATCTTGTTTAAGTTTTATTTTGTTAAACTTATAGCGGAAGATTCAGGGGAAGCCATTCAATTTTACTTATTTTTACAGATGGCTGCTGTTATATTATAGCAAATCTTGCTCGCAAACAAAATTTAAAGTTAATTTGTGGCCTATAGGCCCTATTGAATATTGATATATTTAGCCTTTGATTTTGGTTTATTATTCAATTATCTATAAAATTTGACACTAATTAGTTTTTTGAGAAATTGGAAATAGCGTAAATTACTACTTCCAGTCAAAAGAAATACACAGAAGGTAGAGAATTAGATCTTTTACTTACATGTGAAATTTCATTTATCTATCTGAAATAGTACTCAAGGTATAGAGTTTTGAAAAATTCAAAGTAGAAAAAGTACCACTTCCGGTTATGGAAATCGCTCAGAAGTTGATAACTAAGTTAAGTACTTAACAAGCAGTATCTGAGTGCTGTCACTGTGCTCAGCTGTATTACTCAGTACTGTCTATGACAGTTTACGGTTTATGACTCTATTACTAGTATTAGTATTAGTATTTTAGTATACTGAGACTTTACTCAATGAGTTTATCCTATACTCTATGTCTTAGTTACTTAGTAGGTCCCTAAAATACTTGTAGAATATATCATAGACATTAATAGATCTAGTACTAGTACTACTACTAGGTAGTAGATATTTAATTACAGTGAGTAGTTCTTCTGTTACTTAGTAGTCTACTAGTACTACTCATAAATACTGAGCAGTTCTTATTGTCTCAGTTCAGTTAGCTTAAAATGGGTCTTCCATAAAGGTAAATGTTAAATGTCAAATGATGTCACACTGCTAGGCCTTAGCCTGGGCTAGTGGGAGGGGCTTCAAAAAGTGCAGATACTTTTTTTGCTTTAAAAAAATTGTTATTTATGTTTTTACAAAACATTTTCTGTAAATTTTAATAAAAATTATTTGCACATTGTTGAGTGAGCTCAGTAAATGTAGAGAATTTGCTGTTTTAAATACCAAAAATTTCAATTTTCAAAGGGAGAATAGGGGGGGGGGGAAGGATTGTGTAATAATTTTAGGGGAGGAGCTGGGTCTTGCTCTTTGTGGGGTGGTGGATGGAAAATCATTTTAAAAAGCTTGACATTACTTACAGATGACCTCTAAATAGGTCAGCAAATGGGCAGTGATGATTTTATGATTATTTGTCAGTGTTAGCTTAGATGTTAATATTTTTAAAAACTTATCTAATTAAAGCATAATTTTACAGATTTGATTGTGCATGGTGTTTTTAAAAATATTTTTTTTACAAATTTAATGCAAATAAATTTAATATTATAACATCTATTTTTAAACAATATTCTGGGGGCAGGAGAGCTACACAAATATTGGCATTTTTTCTTGTAGTCTCCACACTTACAAAAACATAGACATTCATAAGTAGTCTCTGCATTTAAATTAATGATTTTTAATACAATATTTTTAACTTGAAAAAGAGGCCCTATTGTACATTAAATTTAATTAATGATGATCCTGATTAGATGTAGCCAATCAAATCAATAATGTCTCTCTCCCTCTCTCTCAGTCAAACTCTCAGGTGTCATCTCAATGTATTTTGAAATTTTAAATGTACCAATACATTGCAGGTTTTTGTAGCTGGAGGTTCTTTTTTCTTGAAACAGTTTGCCAGCCTTCGTTATGAATTCAGAAATTCAAAAAGGGTAGGAGATATTGGAATTTTTTGTTTGTTTAGTTATATATAGGTTATGTGGATAAATATTTCATGTAAACATGTTAATGAAACGAACATAAATTCTTTTTTTTAAACAGTTCATCAGAAGAATTGTATTGGCAATAATATGATTAAGACTTAAAAGGTGTGTATTATAATTGGTATTCATGTTCATTATTTTTTATCAGCTTTCAAAAGAAGAGGCGGAAGAATTAGGATTTAAAACTGTCAGTGTTGATACAGAAATTGAAAAAATGTTAAAAGTAAGTATGTAGGATGTATGTCATAATTTTAAATCTTGTGGTTTTAATTTTTTTTTTTTTTCAATTTTTTAAACATGAATTTATCATTACCAATGACCCATGTTGTGGTATATACTTCTCTTTTTTCCATTATATTTTTTAACATCCAGATGATTAAGATATTTTTTTTTTTTTTTCAAAAGGAAATTGAGGAAAAAGACCTGGATAACTGGGAAAATATTAGAGGGCCTAGACCCTGGGAAGATTCAAAGTCTGTTCAGATAGAAAGTAGAAAACTATTAGAACAACAAAAGTCAAAGGAAGTTAAAAGGTTAATATTATATATTTTTATTATTTTATACTATAATCCAGCCTCCTTTTCAGACCTAACAGCCAGAGGAATAACAATGTGTGTATCTTTACATCTGCATACAACTGTATAATTAGAACCATGCCCAGTTGTCTTTACTTTTAACTTTGGTCAATCCAGCTTAGTTTTCTTCTTCTTCTTCGTTCTTAATTGTGAATATGGTGGAGGATTCAGACAAGTCCAACTTTGTGGACAAACCGGACTGTGGTCTCCAGTTTGTCAGGTGCCCCATATAATTTTTCCCTGAGTGGGGTGGGCTGGGGCCAGTGTCTGTCTCGTGCCTGGCTATACAAAGTACATTCCTGGAGTACGTGCTCCGTGTTTTCCGGGGCCTTGCCACAAGGGCACATTTCGCTACACCCAACCTTCAGTTTTCTGTGCATGTGTTGATTTAGTCTGTTGTGGCCTGTTCTCAGTCGAAAGATTATGTATTGTTGTTTTCGTGTTAAATTATAATAGCCGTCGTCTTTAATGTAGTGAGGGTGTGTGACAGACCACATTTGCGTTTGTTTGTTTTTTATTATTCTTTTTATTTCTTTTGGGTGTTTAAAATGATCTTATGCATTTAGGTATTTGTAATGTAGTTGCTCCTTAACTTGACTGTAAATAGAATTTGCATTAATGCAATCCACTGCACTCCAAAATTGATGATTAACTAGTACTCTGAGGAAAATTATACAAAGCTCGGTATCATCTTTACACACTCAAGTCTTTCTTGGGCATAGAAACAATTGAAGACTGTATTTCACCTGTTAAAAGTTCACACATTTAACTTGGCTTTTATTATCATTACGTTATTAATGTTTCTTATTTCCATTGATTGTTCAATGTTTAAAATTTTGTTTTTTCTTGACAGCAGCTGAGCAAAGTTGTAATGTGTACATAATGCAGATGTAATTCAAGGGAGGCTACAAGTTGAATTTGTTTTTATTGTGCATCTTATGAAACTTGTGTGTGAATAATGATTGTATTCTAACATTACTGATTACAATTATCTAGTGCATTTTAATCAGCAAGCTGCAATGGCATTTCAATTCAATAATTGCAAAACTTTAATATTGAAGAAATATGCAGCATGTGATCGTTGACTTGAGTGCTATGAGAGGTTATGTACCTTGAGAGATAAGGCACATTTTGTAATTAAAATGATCCTCATTACACTTTCTAGCCATTTTACATTTTTGTTTTGTTTTCTTTTTAAAAAGTTACAACATGCATTGTTGTTTGTAATTATATCCATCATGCCAACAGTTTTTTAAAAATTGTAAGCAATGATGTGTGATGAAAGTGAAAATATGTTAACTGATAATGTTAATTTATTTTTTACTGTAAAATATTTTTAGTTACATTTTTTAATGCCCCAATATTAAAACAATAAATGACATTTCAACCTATTTTCTTTTTTTTTTTTAATATTTTAAAATATTTTTTTCTTGATATGTTTAATACTTTTGGAACTTTAATTATTCTGTTATGTAGACAATGAAGTATACTAAAATGTTTTAAGTTGCATTGTATGTTTTCTGATAATTTTTTCTTACTCAACTAAATTTCCGAAGGAAAAAAAGTTTACAGTAGTAATTTTTAAAGTAAGCTGTCTTACTAACTTTTTGGGAAAATAGTTCAGAAATAGGATAAGCCATTTTGTCAGTAAGGTCCAAGTCTCATATCTATATATGTTATGCATGTGAAAGCACATCAAGTTATATAGGCCTTTATATATATATAAATATCTCAAAGGCTCATTAAAAAGTATTAAAGTAAAAGATTCATGTGTGAGGTAAAACATACTTAAGTTTATTGCCATTCATGTCACATGAAACTCAAGTATACAGAAAACCACTCATAGAGTACACTGTGTACTTCCAGTAAACTTAGGGAGGGAATACTACATTGATTAAGGCACACATTCAAAAATGTTAATATTGCACTTTTTAAAATTATAGATTCAATCATTTTTGAACAAAAAATGTACAAAATGGAAACTATCTGAAAGTTTTTTTTAAATCAAATAAAAGCAAAATTTAAATAGTTTCTTAAAAATATCTATTAAAAAATACATTTTCACATAAAGTGTTCTAAAGAAATAAAAAAATTGTGACAATTTCTTTTGAAAAAATATATAAATCACGTTTCTGTGTTAATACAGATATCTAGGTACATGTAGTAAACAGAATTTTCTTGATGGGTTTGTGAAGTAATTGCACAATATCTACAATTATAAAAGCATACAAAAAAATCCAACAAGTTAAAAAAAAAAGTAATATTATTTCAACCAACACAGAAATTAAGATCCTTCAATATTTTAATCGGGAACATGCAAACAATAAATTACTACATGATCATCCCTTCGTTGGTAAAGCATTTCTCCTTCAAACAAGACTAGACCTTGTTTTCTTGCCCTAAGAAGCATACCTACAAGCTTGTTTGATATTTTTGTGTAGGCTTCAAACAATTTTCCAAATTGTATGCTGTAGCTTCCATCAGAATTCAACGTACCTGTATGAAGAATTATCCATCCATCTTCAATCAAATATATAAATGATCAGACACTTATGTATTAACCTAAAAAACCTGAATCAGGTAATCAAGTTAGATCGTCTTAATGAATTCTATACTTTACATGAGCATCAAATGAAAGGATACCTAAGGTTTAACATCACTCAAATGTCACTACTCGACCAAGCCATAGAGGTAATTTTATAAATGGGGTTTGATTTTACAACTACAGGGTAAAGAAGAAACCAAGGCAATTTACAAATGAACAAAATTTAGCACAAATTGCTAGTAACAAACGACATGTAAGCCAAACTACTGGTGCTGCATAATATAACAGAAGCTGAGATTGCCTTTTTCTGATGAGGGGATTTATAATATTTTGAAAATCTAAATCAATCCTTGTAAACTGGAGTAAACAATTACCTAAGTCTGCTATCACATGACAAAGTTCCACAATCTCAGCACCAATGTAAAGACCAGCTTGTTTACCACGGTATTCTGTTAATGAGCCCTCCACTGGTCTGCCATAGTTTGGGTCATCTTTTTGTAAAGTAGCTCTGTGGGAAGCTCCACGCCATTCAGAAAATGGGTTGATCAATTGCTTTTCTTTATGTTCTTCTGCTTGTTTTTGCCAAAAGGAAATTTTTGTTCCAAGATTTCCTTTGTGACTTTTATTTTCATATGCCATTTACAGGCATTTATTAATTAAATTATAATTATTTTGACCTAAAAATAATATAAATCATTATTATATTAAGTATTATTTTAATATTTATTAAGAAATAAGTCTGGTCTTCCTGCAAGCTGTTCTTTACAACCAAGGTGTGCCTGTTCAACTAGAATGTGAAATCAGTGCAGACACTTGGATGATAAACATCATTGATAAAGTCCAGACCTTTACAAACAGCTGCTGGCCTAGAAAAATACTCATAATCTGCAGGCCCACCACCATCCATTAAATTAAAACTGATTAAAATGTCTCTACTGTTGAATCAGGCTTTATTTATAATGTAGTTGGTAGGGCAACAGTGATTAAGAAAAAGAAAGTAGTTCAACTAAGTTGAATTTATTTTTTAGTTTAAAATATTTTTTTTTAATTAAAATAATGTTATTAGCCTGAAAAGTACACACAATAAAATGATGTCATTGATTCTAGAGTAAAGATAGAATTAAAATCCAATACAGATAAAACACACAATAAAAATGACATCATCGAGACTTTATAATAAAGACACTAACATCACCACAAACTGTCTGCCGCCTACCTCCTAACCCCCTGGAACGAAAATTCAATTTATATAGAAAATATATACTTTTACCAGTGTCAGCCTGCCCCCCCCCCCCCCAAGAGAAAAAGAAACACTATCTGTATGATTGAGGTTTAGCTACCAAAAGACCAAAAGTAGGAAATGGGTCTAGATTATAAAAGTAAGGTCTACCTTTAATCTGTACGATCGACAAATGCAACTAGTGTTTCTATCAGACTTTTTTCTCCCTAGATGGGGGGAGGACTCTTCAAATTTTCTTTAGGGGGGGGGGGTGGACTTAATTTTCCAGGGAGGGGGAAGAGACTGGAAAAAGTATATTTTCTATATAAATTCTATTTTGTTATACGGGCGGTAGAAGTTCTTTGGGGAGCTATGTTGATGCCCGGGGCTAACCCAATGGAGGATGCTCCCATACAATTATTGTCTGGGTGCCTTTAAATATATCAGATGAATATAAGCTTAATAACTTCAAAGATGCCCCTGCAGTGTATAAAAATAAATATGAATATAATTCCTCTACGGATCTCCTTGAAAAGTAGGATAACGAATATGGGCATAAATACTTAAAGAGTTGCCCGAAAGAAACTCTAAATGCGACATGTCAAGTTTGTGCTTAGGTGCAAGGTTTAGACCAGGGGTATGAGTATGACTATATTTAGTATGAATGTGCAGTAACTAAATGTAGACCAAGGTTAAATCCAGTTAAAATGCTGAGTCTGGATAAAAATCCATTTTCAACTACATTTTTCATTTCCGGTTAATTTGAAGTTAAGGTGGTGATTTTGATATGGTTTAGAGAAAAAGACAACACTATCATGATCAACCTATCACCATTGTATTTCTCCCTCAACAGGCCCTTTATCTTTTCATCATATATATAATATATAGGCCTAATAATATTAAATTTTTAATAAGGGGTTAACAAAACAGTGGAAACACCATAGATTTTAATTTTTAATTTATTTATATTTTCAATTATTTTCATTTATTAGTAACTAATAAATAGTAATTATAGTCTACTAGTACTACACTAGATCTAGTAGATCTACTAGTACTAATAATAAAGTTGTAAACAGTAAATTCGTGCCTATAGATATAGTATAGTTATTAGTTAAGTATAGTAGTACTAGTATAGATCTAGTAGTAGATCTAGATCTAGTTCAAGTAGTAACTAATATTACTAAGTGACTAGTTACTAATTATAAAAGTCATTATTACTCAGTAAGCTAGACATCTAGTCTCTAGTGACTAGATTATAGATCCAGAATTAGATATCTACTGATATAGTCTCTCTCTAGTGTATGGGAAGTGTAGATTTTAAAAACTTGGGTAGCAAAATTTCATTTACTTTTATCCGGAGCAAAAATACGAATGTGAGAATGGATCTAACCAGATCAATCGTTAACGGTGAAAGCTAAAGCAGCCTTTATCATTCCACTATTTTTTAAACACTAGCGGTAAAAACTTATTTTTTAGGACTAAAACTTGATTTACTAAAAGAAAAAACCTACAATTACTACTTGTATTATGTATATGTATTTTATTAAGCTTTTTTTTAATTGAGAGAGCATTCGGAAGTTCAACGAAAAAAATTATCATAAAAACTAAAAATGACCTAGCACTCGTAGTATTAATACGTACACCAAAAATTTAATAAATGAAGTATTTATCATGTCAAACTCTAAGCTGCATTTGATATTATTATTCTTAGTAAATATCCAGTAATAAACTATCCGCCTTAGTTTAACTAACAGTATGTTTTTAGTTGTTATTAGCTGTAGGAATATCCACGTCGTATCTCCAACGTAAGTCGTAGCTTGATTTTACTGAGCTCCTGAAGAATGTACCTTTCATTCTCATTGATAATGGTCCAGTTCTTTCCCCTGGAAACATAATAATTTTGAAAGGCAAATGTTTAACGATCCCTGGTCCTTCGTCCTCAGTTAAAAAAGTGCCTGATATCAAAACCCGTTCATCTCGGCACTCGCTGACTCTGGCATCAGTACACTTAAAAACCTCGGCCCATTCTAAGTGTTGTTCAATACATTGCAAAGGGTTATCTAAAAAAATTGAATTCGACACACTATTCTTCTCCTTAGATGTCGACTCATTTTGATGTTCCGCTTTGGATAAAAGCTGTTTACTCTCGGTCAAACTACTCATATCACTGGTTTCCTCCTTTACAAAGAGCACTGGCAATTTTAGGCATGATTCCAACTTCGTTCTGCGTTTTGTTGAGGTGCGCGCAACACCAATTCTAATCCTTCTTACACAGCTTGCAGCCGATATATATTCTTGTAGAAGTTCTTCATTCCGTTGTTCCAAACACAAGTGCAAGTGTATTTCTCTAAGGGCTTCCTCTGTGCAGGGGAACGTTGGCACCAGAGGGAGACTTATCTCGTGCTCGAGAACCCCAATAAGCCATGGAGGGAGGAAGTTCTGGTGTTTTAGGTATGGCTGACGCAGCATACCCAGATGGCAATACGCGTTCAATTTCTCGACATGGCCCATGTAATTCTCTAACACCATTCGCTTCTGTTTGACCGCCTCCAGTGTCTCCTTGAAGTTGTCCTCCACGCTCTGATGACTCTGACCTTGATCCAGGAGACACGTCTCGCTCATGCACGCCCTACACCACTGCTGAGACCTGCTCCATGGATTCAATCATTTTTTAAAATAAATTTCGTTAAAGAGGAACAAATCACTAATGAAAACACCAATTATTCAAAAAAAAAAAAAAAAAAAAAAAAAAACCCACCCAAATACTAACTGAATTCTATAAACCTAACACCCAGAGTTTCTTTCAGGCATCTCTTGGGGGAGGAGGAAGCACCAATGCAAGTCCACCCCTCCTACGTTCGTTATAAAAAAAAAAGTGCGATACACCCTGGATACGGTGGGCTACACTACTATAATCATTCACTAAATCGAATCAGGTTATCTAACTTTACGAAGGGTGATTATTTTACACTCAAGACTTTCGCACAGCACGCTCTAGGGCTTCTGTGTGGTAGTGTGGATAACTTGGAGCCCAACTTTGAGTTTGATCCAAGAAATATAGCGTCTGCTTTGTTTAAATTTATAAAAGAATTGGAAACGAATTGATGACATAATCTTAAAATAATGCGTCATCCTTTCTTCTGCGACTGCTGCAACGCACGGGACATGTACGCTAGTGTTTTATGTAGAAAATATATTCTTTAGCCAGTGTTGTCGTTCCCCCCCCCCCCCCCCCCCGAGGAAAAATTGTCTGGAAGAAACATTGCTGATAGACAACTTATCAATACTTATTTTACCCTCAGCTAAACTTTAAAAAAAATTGTGACGTGACATTTTCAACAACCTTCCAACCCTTGTCACAATCTAGCTGTACTCGTGACTTGAAGTGTTTATGAAAAATATTAAGTCTTAGTGTAAATGTAATGTGGTGACATCTGCTAGATCTAGAGGAAACGTTCGACATTTTTTTCATAGCAAATAGCAAAGATGGCAAAACTAAGATCCAACGACTTAGTTAAAAGCGTTATTTTAGTTTTGCCGAATATAATACCGGCTATAAGGAGTGTTAAAACGGGGGTAATTTTGCTATATCAATTAGCCCATAAATTAAATAGGCTTGTCGGCCCGTTACTTGTCATTTATAGATTTAGGACTTGCTTTCTTAATAAAACTGCATCTAGAGAGACAGAGACCTAGTTTAGTTAGATCTAGATATTTTCTTGTTTAATTCACAACTGATTGTATAAAAAAAATGATCTACCCCTTTTTTAAGTTTAAACCATACCGTTTTTTTATTTTAGCGTCCAATAAAATTTCTAACGAATTAACGTTCATATACTCCCTCTGTCTTTCCCGATTTCTTTTCGCTTTAATTTTAATGAGAGCCATTTTCTTGATTAGTATGGCGCTAGCTGTAGCCAATGTCAAGGTTAAAGATACGCTGACATTTTAGTCACAGCGTAGTAAGGTTAAAATTTGATGACGCATTCCTTATAAATTACTTGTCTACACAATTCGCTTTAGTCTAGTGATTTAATGTAATACGGGCATTGCTGTACATACCAACAACAAAATCAGTTTGGCCTGCAGAAACGTATTCTCTTATTTTCTCTTCTAACAAATGCCATGAAGTCTACTGGTTTGAAAACTGAATATATAATGTAAACAATAGACCCTATGTTTTTAATTTTTTATCGTAAAAAAAACAACTGGGACTGGAGTATCTAAAACAGGAAGGATTTCATTTTACTTCCTAGTGTTTTAAACATGAAATAAGTCTTGCTCCTAAAATATATCATGTTGTTTAGTGAAACACTTTCTGCTTGCTGCTAAAGATCCTTCACTAGTTGCTGGATAGTGACCCAGTGAAACCACAGCAAATATTGATCCAAGTATTTAAAGAGAAGCATTTTGATTTATAGTTATAAAAAAGACAATATTAAAAATCTTCAATCATTTAATAGTTAATGGTTATAAGATACAATGAGCAATGTTTTGATCAGACATGATATACTTAATGCATTCATAAAGCTAACTTAAAAAACTGAAGTGGGCAGAGAGTGCTAGATATTAGCACAGCCAAAATTTGTCCTGAGATCACCTCTAGCCAAAATATGTCAGTCTAATACTTAAGAAAAAGTAATGTCATCAATATTTAATTACATAGTAACTAAAAACAGAACTGAGATTTCATAAGTGGTTGTATTAATAACTTTTGATATTATTGGGGATTTAAAAAATAGGTACGATTTTTTAACCTATAAAAAAAAAATGTGTTATTAATATTTGTGAACATATAAAATTTCATTTGTTATAGATGTTCACAAAAGGTGATTCTACATTTTAAATAAATTTAAAAATATTTGACATTTTGTAAACAAATTTTACAATATCTTTCATTTCCACATTTAAAACTAACCCAGAGCTGCATTAGAAGATATTTATATTTATTTGATTGTGTATACAATGCCTGTATTTGACTAACACACTCGCACCCAGTATTCAGAATTGTCAAGAGATGATTACTTAACAAAATGCTTTGTGTTGATGCTAATCCTTGCATTTTAATACACAGATATGTAAACTTTTAGAAATGAAAAAAAAAAATTTAATGTGGTCAAAACACAAAATTTAAACATAGTTACTTTTTTAGACAGGACAATGTGCAACTTTGCACTGATTATGTAATACCTAATTTAACAATAACAGCCAAAAGCTTGTCTCATGTAATAACTGTAAAGCAAAATAAGAAAATAATAAAACCTTACATCAATTACAATTTATTTCAACAAATGAGTATGTATACACAAATTATTTCCTTTCAATCAAAACTTCCACAATATGTTATAATAAAACGGATTTATTAAAAACACTAGATTAAATCACACAAACCAAAATACATTATCTTTCATTCATATGGAAAACAGCATCTAAAGCATGTATAAACTAAAATAATCCAAAAAACGGATTTGCATAGGCCATTGGTTTGACATTCGGATGTGGCTGAAAAAAAACAATCATAAAATCTAGATAGGTATTTTATTTTTAATTGTCTTAATTTAATGTGGGTTCTTCAAGGATTCACACATGAGCCTAATGGTTAACGTTAGTTTCAAGATTTTAAAAATATAATATGAAACGTCCAAGTTTCTGTTATATTAAATGACTGCTTGATGTTTTTAACTTGTAATCTTTATAACTGAAACACTTTGTAATTAATAAAAATAAGTGTACTTAGTAAATAAAGATATAACTTACAACAGCTTCATATGTTGTAAACTTTGGTGTTAGATTGTCCCCTGTTATGTTGATAAAAGCACCTTTGTTCCCCATTGTATCACTGAAACATACATACATACAATCAATAAATTTATTAACTATTCTGACACAAATATCCTAAAATTAAATGATTTATTCAAAGGATAAAAAAAATAAATTCCAAGAGTTTTTTGTTTCAACTCTGAACTAGCGTATCTCAAGAGAGGTATATAATTAGGTTAAGTTTTAGCTTGTTAAATGACTTACCAGTAATTGGGTGCAGAAAAGACGGTAATACATTTACCATCATGCATTTCTTCATAGCCTTCATTCTTAACCTCATGGCTCCTAACAACATAATCTAACTTGTTTCTTTCTAAAAATTTCTTTGTTATATCAGGTCCAAATTGAACTCCTACTCCCCTTTTACTGGGTGCTCGTCCTAACTGAGGTTGTGGATCAGACCAGAGCAATTCACACATTATACCTAAAATAAGGAGGAAATAGCTCTTATAGTATTGATGTGATTTTACAGGAGTACTTTTGTTTATTTGATTAGTGTTAAAAAAGTATAACAAAGGTAACCAGCATAAACTAAAACCAACCATTGTCTGGGGGCTGTTTGTTACGATATGTTTTGGCAATATCATCCAGTGTGACATCATCAGAGGAGAACAGGCCACCATGCATAACCTACACACAAACATAATGATCTATATTAGCATTTTTATCACATCATCACTAGTGTAACAAAGATAATCTGATACAAAGGAACAGATTGAGAGAAAAATTAAACCAAATGTGGTCACTACTTACTAATATTTTCTTATTTATACAATGGGCTAGTGGTAACCAGTTAAATACTTCTGTAAAGAGTTCACAAAGCTGTGATGAATATCTATTTTACATGTTAAGTAAATAATTTGCGTTTAAAATTAATAATGATTTTAAAATGTAATGAAACCAAAACTGAAAGTTAACTACTGATAAATTCATTAATGCTATAAGTTTGTTTCAATTTAGAATAATGATTATAGTTTTACTTTAAAACAAGGTAACATAATCTATGTGAAATAGTTGAACTATGTGAAGTCAGGCAACAATTTTTCAAGGCTTTACAAAATGTGAAGTCTCCACCTTCTACTGCATGTGCTCCTGTTATTTTTTAAAATATTACGTTTATCTGATAGTAGCAGTATAAAATATAGATCGATAATTTAATGGCTGCAGCTACAAAAGACTGAAGAAAGAAAACTAACTTTTGGTGGTGAATAATGTATGTTCTAATACAAAGGATACTTTGATTTGACTTCTCCCTCAAAGCCGTACATTTGGTTCATTGTTAAGCTTTCATGGTTACCTAAAAAAAAAAAGTACAAAATTGTTGTCAGACATAAATGTTGCTACAAAGACATTCATTAAACAAATTACAATTGAAATATTACCTCTTGCCATGAAAAAATGTTTAGGGTAAAGAAGTTTGTAGCTGAGTAGAGTCATGATGCATTCAACAGAAAAAGATCCTCTATCAACAAAGTCCCCGTTAAATAGCTAAAAAGGTTAAGGTTGATTTTGATTAAATTGTTTATTATTTAAGACCTTTTTATTACAAGGTTTTTCCAGGTCAAATTGCTGTCTGTCTGAAGGTAAGATTGTGGTCAAATCTTGCAACTCAATTTGACACTTTAATCTATTCAAACTTTCCAGATAAATTCATTTCAGGTGACCAAACAAAAATTTTGTATTTTCATTTTAATTATAAAATTAATTAATAACTATTTTAAAATATTATCAAGCAATATGTGTTATGATTCTTTTTAAGTGTAAAATACAAAACAAAGTGATTTGGATACATATGGATTATCCTCTGATGGTTTTCCATTCATCTGGAAGATGTTTAGTAGATCATAATATTGCCCATGTATATCACCACAAATAGTAAATTTTGATTTCTGAAAGTAAAAAGTCAAATTTCAACATTTTTATTGTAAATTAATGAATGTGACTAAATATAATTTTTTTTACAAAATTTAAAATTATAACTGATTAAAACAATTGAAATACTACCTTGAGCACAGCTTCTTAAAATACTAATTTTAAAGCAGAGTATTCTTACCCCTGGAACTTCAATATATACAAGAGAATCCTGTTCACTAAAAAGCTTTTTTGCTTGTATTAATATCTGGAAAAAAACAAAATTCAAATTGGTCTTCAGTAGATTAAAATAACAAACATGAGGAGGGAGTAGTTCTGACTTTTCAGACACATGTAAAGTTTTTTTTTAAAGAAAATTTTTGAACAAGCACATATTTTAGAGATTTTTAAAGTATTATCACTAAAAATCTTAATTGAGCACTGATAAAATTAATTTTATAACAACAATTATCAAAACTAATTTCACTCAGCTTATCATTGATTTGTTAATGGATGCAGCCTGGAGTAGACTACACTATAACTGAACATTAAACCACACTCTTTACCAAAGAAAATGGAAAATTATCTAGTAGTTACTTTGAGGTTAGTAGATCATGTGGTGCTATGCTAAGTTTTATCCCTCAAAATGAATTAAGAAATTACGTCCAGAAATATTTTCTTAACAAACGTCTGCCTTTGGTGTGTTTGGATTTATTTTTAACTTTTAGTGGTCTCTACTGTAAGTCTAAACATAATATACACTACAAAAAAAAAATAGTTATTAGAAAAAAAATTAAAATTAGAAATGATTATTTAAAAGGCTTTAAAAAAAAAAAAGCTAAAACAGTGTGATGTTATCTATAGCCAACCCATTAGTACACTGTAGTTTGTCAATGTTTGACAATAATAGTAAATAATGTAAAGAACTTATTTTAAAAAATATTCAAGAACATTTTTAAACAATGCAAAATAGGTGTTAATACCTGACACACATATTTTTTCGGCAATTTCTTTTGCTCTTTATATGCAACAACAAGATTATCAATAAACTCCAAGGTCACTTTTCCATCCACTAAATGAGGACCATCGTAATTTGGCTCAATTGCTAAAAAAAAAAAAACATTTTTGACAATTATTTCCTCTACAGCATTACACATAAAAAAAAAACATCTAATAAAACGTAGAAAAATCTTAATTAAAACACTGACATTTTTTTGGGCTATAAGATTCGTAAACTAAAATATATACACCAACTTAAAATACTAATATCTACCACCTCGTTACCTCCCCTATGTCATTGTTTTCAGTAACCTAAAAAAGATTAATTTTGAATTACTAATTTATAATCAAATTAAATTTAGATATTTCAACATTTCATCTCAGACACTTGTATGCTAGGTTTGAGAGATACGACAGCTAACACCCCATAACTCGAGTTTGTAATAATCAACATCTAATACTAGTTTCTTGTTTTGTCTATTTATAGTTCTAAGCAAAATACTTTACAGACAGTTGCTATTATTTCAACATCATATTTCAACTGTGGAGACAATAGCTGGCACCAGATTATGTACAAACCCTCCCATGCAGACAACTAGACATCTTGGGGATAAATTTAGCTCTTTTTGTTCTATATAACTGACTCAGATATTTCTTTCCGCAAAATATTTTAAAAATAAATTGATAATGAACTAGTTCAAAAAGCTGTATTTTCAGAAGCAAAGAATTCAATAATTATTTAAGTATTTTAAAATGCTTCTACCTTATAAATCCCTACAATATATAGTACACACCTAAACTCTCTATATCAATTGTGTCTGACAAACATTTTCCATCATCACTAGCTATAGCTTTTTCAAATGCCAGTCGCTTGCAAATTTTATTGCATTCTTCATATTTATTTTTGGCATCTTTGTCGCTAGGGCGCACTTTGGTAACCTAAAATTAGATAAGAGATAAGCTTTGTATATTAGTGAAATATTTTAACGTAAAAAACATGAAAGCATTAATTGTCTACCAATTTAATTATAATCTTGAATTTTGAAACACATAAGCCTTTAAATAAAGCACCAACTTACAGCTTCAAAATCTTTCAAAGCCAGTTTGAACTTTCCCAGTGCCATATTAGCAGATGCTCTTCTGTAATATGCCTAGGAAATAAAACATACAATTTTCTTTAAATATGTGCTAAGTATATAAACTGTATTATTAATTTATATAATGAATAGACAATCTGGACAATATTATTATATAGAGAAAATTAAATTACTCAAGTCTTAGAGGAATACAAAGTGAATATTTGTATTTTAAACATTTGAAATTTCTTTTTTCTTTAATTTATCCTACCTTTAAGTAATTTTTGTCCAATGATAAAGCTTTAGATGCATCTGACAGTGCATAACCGAAACACTCTGTTCGTAAATAAGCAAAGCTCCTGTTACCAAAGTATGCTGCTACAAAAGGGTTGAGTTTAATAGCTTCTGTGTACTGTTCAATTGCCTTTGTATAATCTTCATCTGGGTAAAATATAACAACATACAGATTTTAGGAGATTAATTTTTTTTTTTTAATATTTAACTCACATCCACAATGATATGAAAACATTTCAGTTTCCATGTACTTTGTCATGTATTGAATCCTAAATAAATATTAAATAATAACTCAAATTAGACTAAGACTTAGATAAATTACTTAAGGTACTTTTTTGCTAAGTTAATGACAGAGACAGAACCAGGCTTACGTGCTGCAACTACTCTTAAAAAATGAGTGTGTTAAATTTTTTTTGTGTGATCAGTCATCTTGATATTTTAAAACCATAATATACAGTCTCATTTAAAAAAAAAATATTGGATATTTTTGGATTTTTAAAAAAATCAGTGAGGACAAAAGCAAACTGTAAGTTAATATTTAAGTTTTTTTATACTATTAGTCTAGCACTTTGACTAAAAATATTTTCTTTGGAAACCCAATCAGTAGTTGGCATCATAAAACAACAGCTGCCTCTTCTTATCATCCATGATCATTGGACAGATCCAGTGATCACTAGTTCTTAATATAATCCTCTTAACAAAATAAAACCCCATATTTTAAACAGAAAAAAATTAATATTCCTCCTCCTAATATAGCTAGAATTTTAAATTTGGTATCAGTGGAAAGCTATTAGTTACCAATACCACTTTAACTAACTCGTTTTGAGAGATAAAAATGACAAAAACAAATTTGTCGTGCTACATTGAAGATCTAGCTAGACCAGATTAAGTTGTGGAGTTGTATAATGTAATGGCAATGTGTAGTGTAATAATAAGTATTAACTAAGTAGACTAATACTAACTAATGAGAGTTTAGAGAGAGAACTTCAAAATAGGGTTATTATACTAATACAATGAGAAAAATGGCCCGTTGAGGAAGGATACAACGGGCGCTAGGTTGATAGTGCTGTCTATTTTCTATAAACTAAAACCAAAATCACCATCTAAATTCAATTTAACCGGAAACAAAAAATGACATAGAAAAAGGATTTTTATCCAGAATTAGTACTTTAATTTATACAAAATATAGTCATAGGCATATCCCTAAACCATGCACCTAATCTCATTCATGACAAAAGTCGCATTTAGAGTTTGTTTCAGGCAACTCTATTTGGGAGGAGGGGGCTACGTCGTCGTGCCCCCCCCCCCCACCCCAAAACATGTCTACCATCCCATTCAACGAAATATAATTATATACTTTTTCCAGTGTCCGCCCCCTCCCAGAAAATTCTACCCCCGCCCCCCAAAAAATTCAACTACCCCCACACCTCGCCGGGGAGGGAAAAGTCTGAAAGATACACTGGTCGCATTTGTAGATCATACACACTAAAGGAAGAACCTGGGCGGGGCTTCGCCCATACGGAAAGAGGTGCGTGAAAAAAACTGTGCACGCTAAACACTTTTTAGATTAGAATAAGTCCCCATCCCCCTCCGGGTAGGAAAAAGTTTGAAAGAAACACTGGTGACGCGCTTAGCCACTACCCGAAGAATTGCATGAAAGAAACTGCAAGAAAACCACTTTTTAGATTAGACACATGAATTAGGCGGTAATTTTATTATAGAGTATCGATGAAGATATTTATTTTGAGTTGGGGAGGGGGGCTCAGACGCCCCTACCCGAAGAATTGTATGAAAGAAACTCTCCATGCAAACCACTTAGATTAGACAAAATTGACTTTTTATTCAATGTTTACTCGAGAATCAATGACGTCATATTACTGTGTGCACTCTCCGGCTTGATACTATTTTCTACTATATGCTCCAATGTGACGTCATATTTCGTTTTCGTTTAACTATGCATGTTTTAATTTGCTTGTGTTTTCTCTATAGAGTTCTTGTCAGATAGATAGATACATCTAGATCTAGATACACAAACAGCGAAACTTAATAATACAATTGTTCAATAGACTGAGATCTAAAAATCAGAATCTAGCTAAAGAGTCTAAATCTAGATAAAGTTAAATTTAAGTGTAGACAAGCTACTAGAATCTAGCTAGATTTTAGAATCTAGCTAGACTAGATAAGTTAGTAGGGTAATCTATCGTTTTGGGTACGTAAAATCGCCCGCGGCTATTAATGTACGAAAACGTTACCTCATTATCAAGGCTGTAAATAGTATATTGTGATATGTTTGTGTCAAATATTATAGATAAATGAATAATAAACCTAAATCAATGGCTAAATATATCATTATAGGCCAGTAATTAACTTTAAACAGCAGTGTCTGCAAGCAAGATTTGCTATATAAACAGCAGCCATTTGTAAAATAGAGTGACTTCCGCCTGAATCTTGCGCTATAAGTCTATAAAAATAAAACTTTAACAAGATGGCTGCTATAGTAAATGAGCATGGTTGCATCTGTTGGAAACATCGCTGGTGTTCATTTATTACTGAAAAGTTTTTATTCACTTGTTTAAAAACAGGTACATAAATGAAACAAGGAAACATTTTTGTATTTTTCAAAACATAAATCCTCCTCAAAATGTGAAATAATTATTAAATGTAAGGAGTCACCTGTTTTTCACATTACTAGTCGCGGGCGATTTTACGTACCTAAAACGATAGATTACCGTTAGTAGATTTACTAGATCTAGAATCTAAGCCATTCCTAAGCTAGATCGTGTCTAGATTCTAGATTTAGATCTGCTAGCTAGATCAATCTAGATCTAGAAACACATAGATCTCTTGATCTAGAATCTAGATCTAGATCTAAATTCTAAATCTAGATTCTAGTATTACTAGTATTAGTAATAATAATTTTAATATAGATCTAATATATTATTATATTTCTTAAACTTAAATAGTATAGATTTAGTATTTTCTTAAATTTTGAGAACAAATCATTACTCTTGAAATAAGTATTGGCTTGTTCTTTGACCTCCTCTGCCTTTTTCTTGTCGTCGTCAGTTATAGAAGAGGGATCCTTCAATTCCTCGTTATTCTCCATTGTTGTACTTTCATTCCCCATACTATCCGCCATGCTTGGTTTCTAGGACCAGGGTAAATAACTCTACCTAAAATACTTCAACTGCCGGATATGCAAATATGATATTTTATTATTTTCAATAGTTTTACATGTGGACTTATTATTCATTGGTTATTTGCATGTTTTAATTAAAGGAAAATACTTAGAAAATAACATTGCAGTATTTGAACAAACGAAAAGATTTAATGTTAACTCAATAACAGCTCAAGTAGAGAGGACCGGTGATGTGTGAGGGAGGGAGCAAAGTTTCTTCCAGGCATCTCTTCGGGGGGGGGGGGGGGGGCGAAAAAAAGTCTACTGCTCCCTTCCCCCCCCCCCCCCCCCCGAATGAAATGAAATTTATATAATTTATATAGAAAATATATACTTTTAACAGTGTCCGCCCCCCCCCCCTCCGAAAATTTCAAGTGATTCCCCGGAGAAAAAAGTCTGGAAGAAACACTGGGAGTGAAGCGAATGACACGGTGCCTGAAAGAAACACTTCTAAGCGTGTCCTATCCACATTTCCATTTTTCCTATTTCGTTCTACCCTGTCTCAGTGTCTGGTCTGGTACCCTCTGTCTTCAAATTTGTATCAGTATTTGCGTAAGTATATGTGTGTGAGGTCAATGCCTTTTATTCTACATTGATTTAGAAAGGCCTAGTCGTTGAAGAAACTGTAAATTCCGGTCTAATCACTCTAATGATAGTTGCCCATTATTTAATCAGTACAATTTGTAATGGCTTTGTTGTTGACTAAGACAGTGTACATTTGTTTGCTGGTGTTTGTTTCATTTTTCAGTTCACCAAGCAGAGCCGGCGCTAGGGGTACGCGGGGCCTATGGCCAACCATCCGCGCGGGGCCTTATATTATTTTCATTGGTGTATAATTAAATAAAACATGTACAGTGAGGCGTTTTTTTTTTCTTCTCAACGCGAATTAATATTTATAACGATATATGTGATATTTTTAAGCTGTTTATCATTGTCGTATATTAGTTTTAAAATTAAGACACTGATTAACAAATAATTTGTTTACTTAGAAGTGCTTTTGAAACGTTGCTTGTTTCTGTTAAGGCTTTTTGTTTGAAAAGTAAAAAATGAAACAGATATAAGTTTGAGACACGCATTAAAGAGACGATGAACGTCAGCTTCAAACCTGATTTTTTTACATTAATGTTTATGAAAATCTTACCAGTACGTTCACAAACGAAGATCTACTTTTCTTGCCTTTCGTGAGGAAAATTCCATGATTATATCATCATAGTCCAAACTGGAGGCTGTCTTTTTCTATTGACAGAATTGACAGACCGCAGAGTCTGTCTTGGGACATCGTTGATCTCAAATAGTTCTTGATCAACTTCAGTTTGGAGAAATGTTTTTGTTGTTTAATAACTTTCTTTGGATAGTGTATGTACTTGTCCAACGCGCCTGCTTGTGTTTTATCAAATTCTTCTCTTAAATTGCGTTTCCTCGCTTTTGATGCACCTGATTCATACTTGCGAAATCTATCTCTGTCTCTTGTAGCCATGGTGTAGAGAAAAATTGTGAAATCACTTTGAAGCAACGTTAAATCGGTCCACAGTGGCGGGTGATAGTATCAATATTTTCTCAATTTATCGAGTGTTAACAGTGGCATTCAAAGTGTGTGGATGCCGGGGAAAATAGCAAAACATTGATAGATTTCGGAATAAGCTCGAATCGTGAAAAACACTGTTTACGGCTATAGATATCCAAATGAAATGACTCTCAAATGTAATCACGGACGCTCAGTAAGGTGGAACACTGGGGGGGGGGGGGTGACAGTTGGTGGGGTGAGGTGAAGGATGACTGTACATTTAAATGTATGGGATGCTAAACCCTAAAAAAAATCAGTTCGGGTACTACGTTACTGGATCTCTGACCGCAGCAATTCAAGAGAAGGTGCGTGTTTATAGAGCGTCCGCGTATTACATTACAGATTAAGACCGCGTTCTCACAAGAGAAGGTCCATTTAGGGGGGGGGGGGGTGACACCAAGGCAAAAAATAGCAAAATATATAGAGAAAAACTTGAGGGGGTGCAAATCGAAAGTTTGAGGGGGGGGGGGGTGCAAATCGAAAACTTGAGCGGGGTGCAAATCGAAAACTTGAGCGGCGGGGTGCAAATCGAAAGTTTGAGGAGGGGGGTGCAAATTTTGAAAGTTTGAGGGGGGTGCAAATCGAAAATTTGCTATTTTTTTCCCGGGAAGGGACATGCCCCCATCCGCTCTCCCCCCCCCCCCCCCCCCCCCCCACCTCTGCAAGCCATCATCAGGTCACTGACTGTTTACTACAGGCACCCCCGCCTGCTCACTAAAAAAAACGTCTTCAACGGTCCGCAAACAATAGGGATATCTGTTTACGTTTCTCCCGATTTTACCTCCCATGTCAGGTCGGGGGCTAATTCGCGACCGCCATCTCCAGTCACCTCAGGACAATAGCGAGTCGACCGTGCCAGCGATGTGTGACACTAATGTCTTTCTTTAGAATAACGGTCTGTCCCAGTCCATGTAGAGGATAACTCACTAACATCAGCCGTGGCCTCAGTTTTAACATCCAACAATTTCGGCCATTTAGTTGGGTTTTTTTTTAAATTTTATTCAGCAAAGATTATTTAAGTTTACAAACTAATTCAGGCAACAATGGCGTTGCTGAAGCGCGGGGCCCCTTCAAGCGCGGGGCCTGGGGCGACCGCCCCGTTTGCCACCCCCTAACGCCGGCTCTGTCACCAAGTAGGCAACTGTAGTCTCAGTGTATTTATTATTTACAATTTGCTACTGTGTATACAACTCGGCATTTTGATCTGTGGTACAGTTGTTGTTGGCAAACTTGCTGTAGTTGTTGGCACCGCGTTTACACTTGCGACATTTAGATCTATGTGATGCATGTCTAGAAAAAAAAACTCGCAAGATCGTAACATGAAAAGGATTTTCATAGCCGTTTAAGAAAATATCTTGATTCTTGGCCCTAGTTTATTTTTAAATAATAAATTGGCAATATTCTAGAAGTTTATTGTCAAAGTCATAGTTAATGATAAGCTAAATCTTAAACATACTAGATAAATGGCCCGTTGAGGAAGGGTACAACGGGCGCTAGGCTGATAGTGCTGTCTCTTTTCTCTAAACTAAAACCAACCCACCCCCCCACACACCACCCCCACCCCACCCCCACACCCCCACCCCCACAAACCACCCCCACCCCCCACCACACACCAACCCCACCCCAACCCCTCACCCCCACACACCACCCCCACCCCCCACCACACACCGCCCCCCACCCCCACCCCCCCCCCCAAAAAAAAACATGTCTACCGTCCCATTCAACGAAATATAATTATATACTTTTTCCAGTGTCCGCCCCCTCCCAGAAAATTCTACCCCCGCCCCCGAAAATTTCAAGTACCCCCACCCCTCTCCGGGGAGGAAAAAGTCTGAAAGAAACACTGAAACCAACCCACCCCCCACACACCACCCCCCACCCCCCCACACCACCCCCCCACACACACACACCACCCCCCACCCCCACCCCTCCACCACCCCCCACCCCCAAAAAAAACATGTCTACCGTCCCATTCAACGAAATATAATTATATACTTTTTCCAGTGTCCGCCCCCTCCCAGAAAATTCTACCCCCGCCCCCAAAAATTTCAAGTACCCCCACCCCTCTCCGGGGAGGAAAAAGTCTGAAAGAAACACTGAAAACCAACCCACCCCCCCCACACACCACCCCCACCCCCCCCACCCCCACACACCACCCCCCCCCCCCCACACCACCACCCCCCACACACACCCCCCACACCCCCCCCCCCACCCCCCCAAAAAAAAACATGTCTACCGTCCCATTGCAAGAAAACCACTTTTTAGATTAGACACATTAATTAGGCGGTAATTTTATTATAGAGTATCGATGAGGAAATTTCTTTTGAGTTGGGGAGGGGGGGGGGGGCTCAGACGTTCTTACGCGGGGGGTGGGGCTTCGCCCCTACCCGAAGAATTGTATGCAAGAAACTCTTCACGCAAACCATTTAGATTAGACAACATTTCCTTTTTAATTCAATGTTTACGCGATAATCAATGACGTCATATGACTGTGTGCACTCGCTGGTTTGAGATTATGTTCTACTCTGCGCTAAATGTGTCGACGTCATACTTCGTTTTTCGAAATACTATGCATGTTTTTAAATTGCTTGTGTTTTCTCTAGAGCGTTCTTGTCAGACAGAGCGTTCTTGTCAGATAGACAGACAGACAGCGAAACTATTAGTATTAACGAGAAAAATGGCCCGTTGAGGAAGGATACACCGGGCGCTAGGCTGATAGTGCTGTCTCTTTTCTCTAAACTAAAACCACCCCAGCCCCCCCCCCCACACACACCCCCACCCCCCCCACCCACCCCACACCCCCCCACACACCACCCCCCCACCCCCCACACCACCCCCCCCCCCCACACCCCCACCCCCAAAAAACATGTATACCGTCCCATTCAACGAAATATAATTATATACTTTTTCCAGTGTCCGCCCCCTCCCCGAAAATTCTACCCCCACCCCCCGAAAATTTCAAGTACCCCCACCACTCTCCGGGGAGGAAAAAGTCTAAATTAAAACCACCCCCCCCCACTCACCCCCCCCCACCCCCCCACACCACCCCCCCCCCACACCCCCCACCCCCCAAAAAACATGTATACCGTCCCATTCAACGAAATATAATTATATACTTTTTCCAGTGTCCGCCCCCTCCCCAAAAATTCTACCCCCCACCCCCGAAAATTTCAAGTACCCCCCACCACTCTCCGGGGAGGAAAAAGTCTAAATTAAAACCACCCCCCCCCCACTCACCCCCCTACCCCCCCCCCCCCCCACCCCCCCCCCCTCTAAAAAAACATGTCTACCGTCCCATTCAACGAAATATAATTATATACTTTTTCCAGTGTCCGCCCCCTCCCCGAAAATTCTACCCCCGCCCCCGAAAATTTCAAGTACCCCCCCACCCCTCTCCGGGGAGGAAAAAGTCTGAAAGAAACACTGGCATTAAAGAAATTGCGAGAAAACCACTTTTTAGATTAGACACATTAATTAGGCGGTAATTTTATTATAGAGTATCGATGAGGAAATTTCTTTTGAGTTGGGGAGGGGGGGGGGGGGGCTCAGACGTTCTTACGCGGGGGGTGGGGCTTCGCCCCTACTCGAAGAATTGTATGCAAGAAACTCTTCACGCAAACCATTTAGATTAGACAACATTTCCTTTTTTTCAATGTTTCAATGACGTCATTACATTACTGTGTGCACTCTCTGGTTTGAGATTATGTTCTACTCTACGCTAAATGTGTCGACGTCATATTCGTTTTTCGAATTACTGTGCAGGTTTTTAAATTCCTTGTGTTTTCTCTAGAGCGTTCTTGTCAGACAGATAGATAGATAGATAGATAGATAGATAGATAGATAGATAGAGAGACAGCGAAACTATTAGTATTAACGAGAAAAATGGCCCGTTGAGGAAGGATACACCGGGCGCTAGGTTGATAGTGCTGTCCTCTTTTCTCTAAACAAAAACCACCCCCCCCCCCACACACACCACCCCCACCCCCACCCACACCCCCACCCACACCACCCCCAACCCCCCACCCCCCCCCACACACCACCCCCCCCCACACACCACCCCCCCCCACCCACACCCCTACACACACACCACCCCCCACCCCCCACCCCCACCCCCCCCCCAAAAAAAACATGTCTACCGTCCCATTCAACGAAATATAATTATATACTTTTTCCAGTGTCCGCCCCCTCCCCGAAAATTCTACACCCGCCCCCGAAATTTTCAAGTACCCTCACCCCTCTCCGGGGAGGAAAAAGTCTAAATTAAAACCACCCCCCCACTCACCCCCACCCCCCCCCACACACACCACCACCCCCCCCCCACCCCCCACCCACCCACCCCCCCCCCCCCCAAAAAAAAAGCATGTCTACCGTCCCATTCAACAAAATATAATTATATACTTTTTCCAGTGTCCGCCCCCTCCCCGAAAATTCTACCCCCGCCCCCGAAAATTTCAAGTACCCCCACCCCTCTCCGGGGAGGAAAAAGTCTAAATTAAAACCACCCCCCCCCCCACTCACCCC